>NC_081759.1:28934101-29234101 GCF_963082965.1 Carassius carassius | reverse complement strand
GCTGCATGCAGCGCATGTCAATAACGGAATGCCCATCACCATTACTTGGTAAAAACCCAGCCATGGTATATGCGGTTTATAATCATCAAAGATGTTCATGTCTCTCTCTTTTTTGTTCAGTAGCAAAGAATTTAAGGTTTTTGAGGAAAACATTCCAGTATTTTTCTCCATATAGTGGACTTCAGTGGTGCTCAAAGGATTAAAGGTTAAAAATGCAGTTTCAATGCAGCTATTCCAGCCGAGGAATAAGGGTCTTATCTAGCAAAACGATCGGTTATTTTCTTAAAAATATATATATTTATACACTTTTTAATCACAAATGCTCATCTTTTCTAGCTTTGCAAGGTGCATGCATACTCTGTTTGTGTACAACAGTTCAAGACAGGGAATATCTAAAAACTTTATATATTTATTTATCACAACATTTTTGTAAAGGGTATTTGACCCTCCTTGCACGTGTGTAAACACTGTGTTAGTGCTTCTGCATCGATGTAGGATGATTTTGATGTTGGAGGAGAAAATTAGTTTTTCGACATACCCTAACTGTACCCTAACAGATTTACCCTCACGGTGCAGAGCACATCGCCTTCTCCACAGGAATCCATTTGAGGGAGGGTTTTCCCAGGTCTGGACGAACAACAAGTGGGCGGGCATAAATATGCTAATGTTTCATGTTGACGTCAACTTGAAACAGCTTAAAGGGATAAGCCCACCCCAAAATGAAAAGTTTGACATTAATCACTTACCCCCATGTTGTTCCAAACACGTAAAAGCTTTGTTCATCTTTGGAACACAATTTAAGATATTCTGGATGAAAACCGGGAGGCTTGTGACCCATAGACCCACAGTCCCATAGACTGCCAAGTAGGGCTGGGACAATGCGTCGAGGTCATCGATGACGTCGACGCAAAAAATACGTCGACGCAAAATATGCGCATCGATTCATCGACCTGTTTTTATTTCTCTAAAAAACGTTTGCAAAACATTTACCTTATGTGCGCTGAATATACGCGATGGCCGGATCAACATTCTGTCCAACGTTATATAACCAATCCAGGGGTTTTTCTGCATTGATCTTTTTTTTTGGCGGCTGTCAAAGCCTTATTTGATTGGTGAGTGACAGTGACAGGGCGCGTACGAGAGAGAGCCCCGGCTGCGCGCGCACTCACAGTCTTCAAACAACACGAGCGCTTCTTGCTCTCTCCCTCCCTTGTGCATATTAATCAAAATCATTAAACACGATAGAAAAAGGGCGAAACACCAAAGTTTCACGCGCGCTCGCGCACTCACAGTCTTCAAACTACACGAGCGCTTCTTGCTCTCTCCCTCCCTTGTGCATATTAACCAAAATCATTAGACACGATAGAAAAAGGGCGGAACGCCAAAGTTTCACGTGGAGCATTCGGAGATTTTTTTTCTCCATGACAGGCTGCTGGCTCCCACTGTTAATTTTTTTTTTTTTTTTTGTAAAAGCACTCTCTATATTAGCTTAAGCCCTCAAGTTTACATTTACATACTGTATTCTTTCAATTGCTCTAAACAAGTATTTTGGGTGACCTTTTTTATTGAATACTAGACATCAAGTTGTTGTTATTTTCATCTGAAAGAACTTCTTTTTTCAGTAAGCTTGTTTCAGTAAGCTATGTGTTTTCAAGGTTTCAAGGTTTTATTGAATGCTGTCTCTATACAAGTGCAAAGTAATGCATTCTTAGTCAGTCTTTTATTTTGTAATTTTAAGAGCAATAAACATATATTGCAATGTTAAGGAATTGATGTTTTTTTCATTCAGATATGTAAATCAACATGTATAAATTGTTAGTAGTCAATTAATGGGGAGATAATCGAAATCAAATCGGTCTGAAAAATAAAAAAATAATCGATAGATTAATCGTTTAAAAAATAATCGTTTATCCCAGCCCTACTGCCAAGTAAATTACACTGTCAAGGTCCAGAAAAGTAGGAAAAGCATCATCAGAATAGTCCATCTGCCATCAGTGGTTCAAAACATACAAAAAGTATTCTCGTTGCTTCATAATGTTATGTTTGAACCACTGATGGCAGATGGACTATTCTGATGATGCTTCTCCTACTTTTCGTTAGTGATTAATGTCAAAATTTTCATGTTGGGATGGAGTATCCCTTTAAGATTCAATTTAAAAATGACTCGGATTCGACTTTCCTTTTTTTTTATTAAAAACTTTGCTGGATGTTTTCATTCACTTAGAGCAGTGTTACAGACTGCGTGAAAGGTAATTTTCAAAAATCCATAATAGGGGCACTTTAAGTTCCCTGTGAGAATCCTTAACCCTTTAACCCCTGGGCATGACAGAAACCTACCTGGTTTGTAGGCTTCAGTCATTGATTTAGGTGAGCATTGTCTTTCACCCCACTCACATTGTGCGTCAAAAGCCCAGGAGTGACGTGCTTCTCGTAACTGTGAATCGTTCACCTGCAGGGTACATTTGTTCTGTTTAAACAACATCTGTCCTTTTTACGAGCTCTCTTCATCAGACATGCTTTTTACTGTCAGGAGGCACAGGTCGCTGTTTATTTAGCCTTTGCTGTGGTTTGGCCTGGACTCGTGGTTAATTCCTTTGGCAAAAGGCCAGACTCGTCGCAGCATTTCCTGATGTTCACCCCGCAGGCTGTGCGTTAGTGCTGGATGCAGAACGCTTGGCGTATAGATGCGTTTTATTAGACATAATTAGGGGTGAATTCTGGAGGTAGAATTACACACACAGACAAATTCCTACAATGAATGAATCTAACACAAGGCTGTGGCCTTTTTGAAGTGAATCTGAAGGTGCGGAGGCATCTCATCCCTGGTGCACACAAATGGTACAGTAAACTTTAGTGGAATGGGCTATAGTAGGCTTATTGTTCTGTTTGCTTACTGTGGTATTGCCAAGTAGATGTTCTTATCGTACTGGTCCATCACAGTCATCTTATTTATTTGTAGTAGCATATATGCTTGCATTCACAGTTTTCATATTTATAATTCCATAATGTGATTTTTTGGCACTCAGAGTTGCCTCAACTCATGAAGAATTTATCATAAACAGATATCCTTAAATGCAAAAGTAGGCATTCGTTTCTCCAGAAGCATCTTCAAGAACATGTGAAAAATACACTTGCATCTTGAACTATTTTTTGAGTATTGATGATTCCACCAAGTGACCAACGTGATATTGCTGCTAGGCATGATTTATTGGAATAATCCAAACACACACTTAAGTGTGCGTACGTGTGTGTGTGTGCTTGGAGGTGTTGCTGTGTGCATGTGCGTGCATATACAGTATGTGTGTTTGTCAGCATTGCACTGATGCATGTCAAAAGAAGGCGTGTAACCATGACGACTGTGATTGATGGAGGGAGGCGTGAGCGTGGTTAGACTGTGAAAGTAAAAATGACATGCAATGAAGCCACAGAGCAACAGAAAGTGTGTGGGCAACATGACCACAGTGCTGTCATGTAAAAACTGCTATATATATTATAGTTTTTCTAAGAAAAAAAAAGATTTTATTCCCTCGTTGCTGAGGAATTTAATGTAGCACTCCAGTATCTAAGATATTCTATGAATAGAAGTCACGGAGCAGGACTGACAACAAGTTTTTTTGCTCCTGAATATTTGTGTGTTTGTGTGTGTGTGTGTGTGTGTTGCTATGTTCAGAATGGCAATCTACCTTACTTTTTACTGACCAGTACAGAGTGCATACTGCCTACTATTTTTAAAGAATAGTGTGTGGAACAGTATACAATAACCAACCCATAATGTTTCAGAGTAATATGTTATAGTGTTGTCAAATGACAAACACTAAACATTAATTCAGTACAGCTGTCAAGGCTGTTACCCTATAAATAAATGTGCTAACCATTATTTTTTACAAAGGCTTGTTAATAAGGCTTCATACTAGTAAACAGTGATATATTGAACAAAACTGAGTCAACACTAAGCTGTCTTTAACTGAACAATGATATTATTTTCTTTCTGGCAGGTATACTAAGTGGAAAAAGCGATATATTCTAGTTACACTAGTGCAAATTATGACAAATTCTGTTTACATTAGCAGTGTTTGATGTTTAAATATTAGTTTGATGGCCATGGCATAAGCGGTAGCATATTGAGTGTAATTTATCAAATGAAATTTAAATAAAATTTAAAATTAAAATAATAATAAAAAACATTTAAATTTAACTTTTATAAATATTCCCTTTATTTTAGTGAAAATAAATGCCTTTTTAATTTGATATGTGATGAAAGGAAAAAGGAGAAGAACAAGTTTGGCAAAAGCTGGATGGGTCATGAAATAGATTATACTTGTCTAGGTGGGTCATGGAATGGAAAAGGTTGGGGACCCCTGATCTAGATGACGAGGTATTCGCTGGGGATGTCTCTGAGGCACATCTAGTTGTCCTGGACTCCGCTGTTTGTCCTTAAAATGCTTGTGAGTAGGATTAATTTTTTACATATCTCATCCAAGACCTCCATTGCTAATTCCAAAACATCATTTTAGATTTAGTAATGGAGGCTTGAGCTGTTGATAGTAATGCATAATGCAGTTATGTGAGTTATGTATTTTAAATCTTCATACAATATAGTATAAAATGTACTTTCTGCCATTTATTGGTCATAACTTTAATAGCGCTATCCCTATGTATGTCCATACATCAAATCCTCAGCTGTGAAAATGCTACTGGTGTCTCATTATAACACATCCAGCTTGAGTTTCAGTGAAGGTCATACCTGTTACAGAGGATCAGACCAGCTTTTCTTTTACAGTGTAGATCAAACCTTTCCTTTGTTTAGAGTTTGTGTGTGAGAGAGAGAGTATGGGAAAACGAAGGGAATACTTTCCCCATCAACCTCTCTCTTTCTCTCTCAGGCATTATGGCATGTGGCCAGATCGCAGTGTGAGCTCTCTAATGCACACACATACTATTCCTTATTAAGCTTTGTAGGTATGGGATTCCTCCTCGACAGGATATTACATTAATAGATGGAGTCAGCCACACTCTAATTACTCTCCATTCAACTATTTACCGCTGTAACTAATACACACACAAGTTTCTCACATGCACTTAGTGTGTTAGCCTGAGTCCTTTGTCCTTTGAGTTAGCAGTGAGGAGTTAGCAGTAAGGAATGTGCTTGTTGATCAGCATCTTAGATCTGATATAGCTTTAGCCATATATCCCAGAGCACTGCTCTGTCTGACTGATTACAAAAGTCTGTGTGTGTGTGTGTGTTAGCTAATGACGGATCTAAGAGTGGGTTCACCTCAGCCAAACAGGTGTTAGAGAGCTGTGCTCTGAAGAAACAGAATGTTTGCATGACTTTAATGGCTTTACTTTAAACAGCTGGATGTATTTAAGGAGTCTCAGACAACATCCAACACACAGATGTGTAAGTTTGGAAACAAAAGCTTATAAAATTACACTTTAGAGCGGCATGATGATTGAATGGATGGATGGATGGATGGATGGATGGATGGATGGATGGATGGATGGATAGATAGATAGATAGATAGATAGATAGATAGATAGATAGATAGATAGATAGATAGATAGATAGATAGATAGATAGAAGTTTTAGAGACTGCGTAAAAAAATTGTGGAAAACTTTAAAAACAATGTTCCTCAACGTCAAATTGAAAAGGCTTTGCAAATCTCATCATCTACAGTGCATAACATCATCAAAAGATTCAGAGAAACTGGAGAAATCTCTGTGCATAAGGGACAAGGCCGGAGACCTTTATTGGATGCCCGTGGTCTTCGGGCTCTCAGACGACACTGCATCACTCATCGGCATGATTGTGTCAATGACATTACTAAATGGGCCCAGGAATACTTTCAGAAACCACTGTCGGGAAAACACAATCCGCCGTGCCATCAGCAGATGCCAACTAAAGCTCTATCATGCAAAAAGGAAGCCATATGTGAACATGGTCCAGAAGCGCCGTCGTGTCCTGTGGGCCAAGGCTCATTTAAAATGGACTATTTCAAAGTGGAATAGTGTATAATGGTCAGACGAGTCCAAATTTGACATTCTTGTTGGAAATCACGGACGCCGTGTCCTCCGGGCTAAAGAGGAGGGAGACCTTCCAGCATGTTATCAGCGTTCAGTTCAAAAGCCAGCATCTCTGATGGTATGGGGGTGCATAAGTGCATACGGTATGGGCAGCTTGCATGTTTTTGAAGGCTCTGTGAATGCTGAAAGGTATATAAAGGTTTTAGAGCAACATATGCTTCCCTCCAAACAACGTCTATTTCAGGGAAGGCCTTGTTTATTTCAGCAGGACAATGCAAAACCACATACTGCAGCTATAACAACAGCATGGCTTCGTCGTAGAAGATTCCGGGTGCTAACCTGGCCTGCCTGCAGTCCAGATCTTTCACCTATAGAGAACATTTGGCGCATCATTAAACGAAAAATATGTCAAAGACGACCACGAACTCTTCAGCAGCTGGAAATCTATATAAGGCAAGAATGGGACCAAATTCCAACAGCAAAACTCCAGCAACTCATAGCCTCAATGCCCAGACGTCTTCAAACTGTTTTGAAAAGAAAAGGAGATGCTACACCATGGTAAACATGCCCCGTCCCAACTATTTTGAGACCTGTAGCAGAAATCAAAATTGAAATGAGCTCATTTTGTGCATAAAATTGTAAACTTTCTCAGTTTAAACATTTGCTATGTTATCTATGTTCTATTGTGAATAAAATATTGACTCATGTGATTTGAAAGTCTTTTAGTTTTCATTTTATTAAAATTTAAAAAACGTCCCAACTTTTCCGGAATTCGGGTTGTAGATAGATAGATAGATTACTGAATCTTCCTGACTACAGTAGGTCACACCAATGAAAATAATTGTTAAAAAGCAGGCACATTAATATTTTTTACCAGCTAGATTAATAGAAAACTTCATTTTTCTGTGTGTGAGAGCTCAACCCTTTTCATAGCAGTATAGAAATTTTTTTAGGTTGAAAAATCAGAATTACTTAAATTAATCGGTTCATTTGGATGATAAAATTTTAATAAACCAGATAAAAACCAGATTAATCGAAGCATGACCCTCATTTAGATGCCCACATAGCATTACACATCGTATTTTGTAATTATACACTGTCTAAATTAATTATACAAAATAAAGTTAGACTTCATTAAAGGTTTTGACTTGGTTATAAGTTTTATTTTTATTTTTTTATATATATTGTAGGGATGTCGACAATTAATCGATGATCTGTTAATTGTCGATAAGAGATGCAGTCGATTAAAGCAATCTTAGTCGAATTAACCTATTTAATGTTAGTCTGCATGCGGCTCATGAGCAAAACACATGCAAGTGGCTGTGAGTGATGTTATATAAACACATCCTCATTCGTAATGTACAAATTAACCTTTTAATGTGATTTAAACTTTAAAAGTCCATTAAAATAGAAACAACACAAAATCTGACATTGAGCAACAGTGTGTTTTGCTGCAGCAGCGCCAATGGAAGCTGTTCTCCGACTGCGCAGCAAGCCACACGTGCCACAGTTACGTTTGAGATCATTTTATTTTAAATGAAAACATTCCAATTGTGTTTTAAAATATAACAACAAGCACCACAAAACCATTTAAAGAGGCACGTTCCAGGATAGAAAACAGTTAACAACAATAAAATGATCTCAAACATACGGTGCACTGCACTCTGATCATAATCACATCTATTCATTTTATAATCCTGCTACTAGAATTTTATTCAAATGAAACCCCCTTTAATTTGGGTGAGAAAGCGGTTGTTTTTTTTGAGTGGATTTTGCACATCCTGTCATACATGTGACTGTGTGCAATAGATGCATTTTGCAACATAAAAGGGGTCATACTGCTAATAAAGAACATTATTTGGTGTATTTAGTGTAATGAAATGTGTTCATGCGGCTTAAGGTTCAAAAAACACATTATTTTATTCCACATACTGTACATTATTGTTTCTCCTCTATGCCTGCCTTCTGAAACTCGTTGATTTTTACAAAGCTCATCGGTCTGAAAAGCGAGGTGTGCTCTGATTGGTCAGCTATCCAGTGCATTGTGATTGTGTGTGTGTGTGTGTGTGTGTGTGTGTGTGTGTGTGTGTGTGTAAATCTGTTCAAATGTGTTTATTGATATCACCCTAAATGATCTTCTCAGTTAAGTGTTTTGGGCAGATCCTAAATGACCCATGACCTCTGACCCTTCACACCAGCCCTGCCACCTCAAAAACAACTAGAAACAGCTCAATGGCCTCTCTGTCAATAAATAAAGCTTTTGACATTTTTCTTTTTTTTTCTTTGTGATAAATGTGAGATTATATTGGTTGTGACTGGAGTCTAAACACACTGCCCCATTTTTAGCATGGCTGTCCCCAAGTAACCCAGTATGTGCGTCTGCTGCTTGTGTGTGTGTATGTGTGTGTGTGTGTGTGTGTGTGTGTATGTGTGTGTGTGTTTGACGTTGTACATATAACAACCCCTGTTATTCTGGTCCTGCTTGGCATTTGTGAGGAATGCTCTGTCTTTCTGTTGTGGTGTGAGATGTGTGTATGCATCTGTATCTGTTAATATTGTATTTTGTCTCTGTTGTGGTGATTTAAACTTTTCGCAGCAGTTTGTGCTTCCTGATGGTTTCTGTCCTTGTTGATGTCTGTGTGGGTGTGGGTGTTTCTTTACACGGGAATGTAATTCCCTCTGTTTCTAAAAGAGTTTGGTTCACCCTGGGGTTTGCCGACTGAGAGTGTTCCAGACAAACATCATTGTCTGTGAACAGGCAATGATCTGTCATTAAGCATGGAGGTTGAAAGGTCATGCATGAGTGTGTGTATATTTTGACAAGGTCTCCTGTTATCACTCCATTGAAAGTGCTCCTCTGAATAAAAGCAGTTTGGATGTTGTATGTTAAAATAATTTAAGCACAGCTGTGTGGGTGTATTTGATCATTTGTTTCCTTTGACGAAACCTTCGTCCATTTGGTGAGGCAGGGAAAAAAGAAGGAAAGATGAGTGAAAGCTTGACTAAACAGGACAATCTATCTCGGTGCCTGTGATATGTGAACCTCCCTGTGGTTTGAGATGAGAGCAGAGGCTTGTGTTGTTTTTGGAGTCATTACCAGCATATTCTTGATGGTCCTTTGAGAATCGTATGAAACGTTGTTCTCAATAATGTAATCCATATGTGATAACATGCTTATAATCTAAACCTGCTCTAATCTGAATGTGTGGACGTGCACATCTGTATAGGGGTGTGTTTGAAAAGAGACTGATCCAGATGAGGCTGGAGTAAGAGTGATGAAGGTGACATTCACAATCATAGATAGATTCTTTTACTTCTATGCTCGTGTACCCTCCTAATTTCTTGCTCAAGAGTTTTGTTCTCTTCTTTACAGTTTTTAAATGTGACACTATAAAGTCAATATTCCTGTCAGAATAGAACAGAACCTTCATGATTCACTTAATATTACAGATTAATATTTCATATTGTGCACATTTTTAATTAAACAGGTTTTCTCATGTTAATATCTCGTTAATAATCAGTGAACTGTGTAAATTAATAGTGGATTGATTCAGAGATGCAGGTTCTAGTTCCAATTCTGACTTCTTTGAAGTGAAATTATATATTATGGTTCACATCTATATTGGTTGACTGATATAAAGCCATTATGTTAGCTGGAATTCAGCATTCTTTTAAAATTATTTAAGAAACGTAAATTAATTAAGTTTGGTACGTGGGACTTTTATTTTGACAGTGCAGAGAGCAGATGCACCAGAGCCAAGAGGGTCTGGCTGGAGACTTGCAGTTGCACTATACTTGCACTCTCAGACACTTGCACTTCCGCTAGTGACATCACTTGCCGTCTTTATTTTTATTTTGTTTAATTTTTTATTACTTCTTGTTTGTATTTCCCAACATTTTATAACAGTAGCCAGGTGGTGAAGACAAGAAAAATGAAACTAAATTACAATGTCACTTGCAATCGCTACTTGCATTCTCCGCTACCTGCGACACTTGCAATCGAAACAAATCGTTAGTGTTGCCAATGGAGACAAAAAGCTGTGGTGGTGATTTAACGATTTAACCTAATTTAGTACTATAACGTACAGGGTCCTGCAAGAAAAAGACAAGACCGGAAAATCCGTGGCCAGAACACCAGAATATGAACGCTTGCGCAAAGTCTCTCGTTAAGCGTTATCCTCCCGTAGAAAAACATAAACACTTAACATGGCTTAATGTATAAAGATGCTGTTAAAATATCAAATAAAATTTACAGTTCATTATTTTAATTAATATGCATATAGTATTTTCCTCACATACCGCAAAATGTGGCATAATGAACTAAGATGATAAAGGCCAAACTCAATATGCTTCTCTACATTATTAAAATACATAACTAATATATGTACAGGCAAGCAGGTGAGCCCAAAATAAACGCAACACGCAAAGTTTCGCATTAAGCATTTTTCCATATAGAATAAACCGTCTACAACTCGTTTATACTATGTATTTGTCCATTAAGCTACATTATGTGTTTTATTTATAATGCTTTTCTATAGGAGGAAAACGTTTAATGTACAATTTAACGCACTGCGTTATGTTCTCGTCTGCTTGCCTGTACAGAGTTGATCCTTTTAAAATGACGTCACAGGTAGCGGAGAGTGCAAGTGGCGATTGCAAGTGACATTGTAATTTAGTTCCTTTTTTCTTGTCTTCATGACCTGGCTACTGTTGTAAAATGTTGAGAGATTCAAACAAAAAGTTATCAATAAATAGAACAAAATAAAAAAATAAAGACTGCAAGTGACGTCGCTAGCGGAAGCACAAGTGTCTGAGAGTGCAAGCCTGAGAATGCAAGTGCAAGTCTGCAGCCAGACCCTTCTCACCAGAGCTCCCATTCTCTGTCTAATAATACAATGGTAAATACTATAATAATATGTTTAACAATATACTTTCTGCATTTCAAAAATACACATATCATCTAAACCAATCATTAAAACAAACAGTTAATTCCACAAATATCTCGAACATTGGTGAATCCAACTGTTAGATCTTCTAAAATGTCCATTGTATCCTATATAAAAAAATTTGTACTCGCTATTCCTGAAAGTTAGTCCATGTGAAATTGTGTATGATTCAAGCCTTGTGTATTGATGTGAACGAGCAACTTAAAACTATTCTTCACTATGTCCAGTTTACCGCTATGCTATATTTATGTTGTTCATTGTGTACTGCTGAATGTAAAATTCAGGTCTTTATTGGAGGATGTTTGATTACCAGAGCATACAGACTTAAAAGAGTATTGAGTGCACTGTTGGTTACTGCCATAATAAGATTACAGAATCAAGAAGTTGCTGTATACATTGTTTATTTTAAAAGAGTTTTTTAACAACTTCAAAATAATTTTCTTCATTAAAAAAAACTGATTTAAATTTGATTTCTACGGTGCCCGTAAAGTGACTTGTTCGGTTTACTTAGGTTTGTCGTGGCCACGATATAATAACTCGTGGGAACGTGATAATATGTCGTGGCCACGAGATATTAATTTGTGGGAACGTCATATTAACTCATATGTCGTGGCCACGAGATCATTTTGTCGAGGTAACGACATCCTTATGTCGTGGCCTCAAGATGCTATGTTGAGGAAACAACATCCATTTCTTGTGGCCACGACTTCTTATGTTGAGGGAACGACATGTTTTTCTCGTGGCCACGAGTTTAATGCGTAAACAAACCTACGTGACCATAGCAACCCGGGATTATCAGAGATGGATTCATTAATATTTTATTTAAAATTAAGTAATTATTATATTAACAATACACTTTGGCTACCAGGCTGTATTACATGCGATCGTCAGCATTCAAATGAAGTTTATCATAAATAAATATTACATAAAGTGCATAATAAAATATAAAAACTTTTTTTATCCAGTAGTAATAGTAGTAGTAGAGCTCTCACCCTGCTCTAAAAACACTGGCATCTGCAATAAAAAATAAAATAAAATAAAAAACATATGTGGGTCAACCAATACACTTTACTTAATGTACCTCAGTAAACCTTCCATTCATACTGTATATTTAGACCACCTTCTGAGATGATCATTTTGACAGGAAATTAAATGTAAATGCAATGGTTGACCTCTTGCTATAAAAAAACTGCGTACATTGCAAGGGGCCTCACTTACATGTTCATTAATCTGTTCTGTTGAACAATATGCTGTTTTACATATGGTGACATTTGAGTGAGGCTGACAGTAATGATATGAATCTCATGCTGACAGTAATGATATGAATGGCATGCCCTTTGAGATTATATCATTGATTTATGACGGCTTAGATGATTGTTCATGTTCTTCTGGTTAGACCGGTGCCCTGCGTCATATATCTAGCAAGAATCTGGAAATGAACATGAATTTGGATAAAAAAGGGCGTTTCTCTGGTGTATAAATATGTAGGGCCTAGGGCTGTTCGATATATATCATCTACGTTATTATCGTAATTGTTGTTTAAGCGATATGCGATTTGACATTATCGAGTATATCTCAAAAACACACCCAGAGAGTGCACGCATACACTATGAGACCTAGGTCAGACTGACCGAGCACATCTAGTGGTCATGCTTTCCAAATAGTTTCAAACAAAGCCTCAACAGTCTCTGACCAACACACGACGGTTGCCTTGTCCAAATACCCACACTTGCAGTCTCTGCACTTGACCACTTGACTACTTATATGATGGATTTTCTTGTAATTTGCCCAAGTGTTCAAATGTGAGGATGAAGACCACAAAAGTGTTTTGAACGTTCGTTTACATAGCTTTATTTTTATTTTAAATAATTTTCATTTTAATATCAAATTCTTAATGTCTGTTCAGTAGTCAATATAACATGACACATTTTAATTTGTAGTGCTTCTAATTAAGTGATTAACAACAGTTGCAAATGTTGTACAAAATAAATATCACCACTACTCATCTTTGCAGCAATAAAACATGCAAAAGTTTTTTTTCTACCTAATATTTTGTAATATATAATTAATATTTAATTTACATTGGAAAGGTTTCTGTGACTTCTTGCGAGATCTTGGCAAAATGTATCACGATTTATAGCAACGAATAACGGTATTGGAGTGTGGATTTAGTGTGCTTTAAGAGCACTGTGCTTTGGCATTTTTAAGACCTGGGACAGTCTTGCGCATTTACTTCCTGTCACGTGCACACTCACATTCTCAAGTGGCCAAGACCACAAGTGTGGGTATTTGGCAGGTGTTTCATTACCGAATCTGTTGAATGAATGAATGACTCAATGACTCACTCATTCACATTTTGTTGATACTGATTTCATTTGATTTATAACTGCCCTTTAGAGTCTTATGATTTAAATGTAGGTTTTTGATTAAATGTAAGACTTTGACATGAAATAAATAAATTAGGTCAGAAAAATGGTTAAAATGGCCATAAAAGGTCAAATAAAATCGTTTTAAACTTACTGGAAAATGTTATTTCTGTTACTCCTGCAAAATAATGAACAGACAGAATATGAAGAATATCAAAAGCTTTGGGAGTCAGCAGTCCACAGTAGTCCCAAACCTGTCAAAATACCAGCACAAAAGTGACACAAAACACGCTCAGCAAAATATCCTCTAATAATCATTATCAACAAAATTCCAGAAAAAATTGATATCACTTTTTCATTATTGCATGCCTTGGCCCTATGAAATGATTTCTTTTGAAAGAGAGGCTTAGTCAGAGTAAAAGTGTTGTCATCCATTTGATAAAGGAATCATGACATCATGAGTTAGCTATGGTAAAAAAAAACAAAAAAAAAACCTATCAGTAATTTTTATAAATGCATTCATGCATGCACACAAAACACTGTCTATCTCTCCTCATATTGTTCTTTCTTTCTCTCTTTCCCCTCTGTCCAAATGTATGTTCATTTGATTGCTCATCAAGCTGTTGAGCAGATGTCTCTCTCTCTCTCTTTCTCTCTCTCACTAGCCTCTCTATCTCTTGCTCTCTCCGTTTCATGTGGTTTGTGGTTTGTCCCAAATTGGAATTGTTTAAAAGCCACAACACAGAACCCTTTACACCAGGCAAAGCAAAGGAGGGGGGAACAAAGTCAGCGATAGAGCGAATAAATCAAGAGAGCAGGTGGAGAAGAGTATGTGCCAAATTGCAGACAGGTTCACCATACACTCACTGTGCTCGCATGTAAAATACTTACCACTTGATCAGCACTGCTCTTTCTGAGCACCTGACAAGCCTGCAATGGCATCATCTACCCATTCAGGTCAGGGGTCAGGACAGCAGCTCTCTAACTGGAGGAAGAACAATGAAGTGCCTGTTATTGATTTTCAGGTATTTCCTCTCTCTCCAATTGGTTGGTTAAGGGATGCCTTTTGGCACTTTCCTTTTTAAGTTGTATGTCTTGAAAAAATATATAATATGAAACTTTTATATATTTTCCCAAGGTCTCCTGTGTCCCATAATGCCTTAAGAGGAAAGAATGTTTCTTTTTTAAGGTGTTTTAATGAAGCCATTAAAGTCTGGTATTAACAACACAAAATCTATTGAAAAGGTGGAGCAGCGGCTCCAGCATTGAACACGTTCCAGGCACATGTGCGCACGTATATGCTTGATCATATGCACACATTTCTCCTGAAAGGCACTAGATCACATGTTAAATTAATGTTTGTTCTAAAAAGCCAGACTGATGATGGTGTGAAAGTATGGGTGATCGTGATAGCCAGAGTCGGGGGGTGGGTGTTTGGAGCTGAAATCATCTGGCATGTTTAAAAAGAGTCTCAGAGAACTTAGTGACATCTCCAAAATTATACATTCATAAATATTATTTATCAGTCTTTGTCTCTCTTTAAAGGAACAATTCACCCAAAAGTGAACATTCTGTCATTACTCACCCCGTTGTCATTCCAAAACGATACTAAACTGTTTTTCTTCAGTGGAACACGAAGGAAGAAATTCTGGGGACTGTCCTGGTTGCTCTATGATCGTGTCCCATGCAATAATTTTGTTTGAGAAAATGTGAGTCATTATGTACTATATGGGTTATATAATAGCTCATAAGCTTTTACTGTGACTGGAACATTGAGCTACAGAATTGTGTCGAACCGATTCTAGAATCTGAATCATTCAGACGTGTTTCATTGAAAAGATATCACTAAAAAGAATTATTTATTCACATCCACTTTTGTCCATCCATCCATCTTTCTTTCTACCATCTTTCCTTCTACCTTTCTTTCTTTGATTCTTTTTTTTCTTTCTGGTGTGACCTATTTTTTTACCAACATTAGATACTCAGCAAAGCATTTGTGTCCTTACTTTTTTGATTTGGGCTGCTGCTCTCCATTCAGTCATACACTGTAAGCCTGCTGTCAAATGTGTTTAAAATGAGACCTGTATGGAACTTCAGAGTCTAAATGGCTATGCAATGGATTGTAATAAAACAACATTGTATAGAAAGTTGGATTGTGCTATACTCACTGGAGTATAATCAAAGCTAGTTGCTCAGTATTGTTGCCACGTCTGTTGGTACTATTGTATTACATCCATTACTCATGATTTCATGTATTACTCATGAATTCATTACCAGACCTCATCGGTGTGTATGTATACTGAGATTTCAGTGTTACACAAAGGTTAATTTACTCTAGTTTAAAGCCAGCTCTTGTGACTCATGCCACAAACATGAGAATGAGAAGGATAAATATGGAGGGAAAAGTATCAGAGAAAAGAAGTAATGAGAAAAGGATTGAGGGAAAACAAAAATAGGAGCGAGAAAGACATTCATTCTTCTGTGTACTTGATGAGCCAAACCTTTTGTTTGAAGCTGTCATAGTTTGCATACAACACACACGCTGAGACGTGTAATCCTTGAGAAATATGTGGAGGCCTCTGTGATCTCTTGCTTACATGTTTTCCGTCTTAATTTTGGGATAAATATTTGTGATGTATGCGAACAAGTCTGTGTGTGTGTTGTCCAAGCCGCAAGAGTTTGTTACCGATGACCAGGTCCACATGGGATCTGTGTGCACAGAGCTCCACAGAAAGCGCCGCATAGATTTCCACAAAAGCTTGACACATTCCCCACCCCGTGCATGTTTGTGAATTAAATGTTTTGGATTATATGATTATGCTTTCAGCTACCAGTATGAGTTTCATAATTTTTGTTGTCGTCTGTGCAGAGTTCCAAAAAATCCACAAAGAAAATGCAAAAGTAGCCTTTCGGTTCTGGTAGTCTGGTCATACTGACGACTCTCATGTCGTTAGTTATGGTGAAAGCGCGTATGACTGTGGTTAAGTGGTTAGTTAAGAACAAATATGTTATAGTAGTTAGTGTACATTGGTGTGCATGTGTGTGTATGTGACGTGTCTGTATTAGAATGTGGGTTTGTGTACTGTGGTGTGTGTGATTTTGTTGTATGTTATTTATTTAGCTTGTAAAGAAACAGACTGTGCACCCAGAGAGGTTTAGATGAGGCTTGGAGGTGAAGACTAACAGATGACAGAACAGACTTCTTTGAGTTTTCCTTGATTTTCTCTCTCTCCTTCTGCAGCTGTTCATTTATTTCAGCTGTATTCTGTTCATCAGCTGGTATTAATCCCTCCAAACACTCAGGACCCTTCAGACAAACGGGAACGCCTCACTTTACAAACCACTTGTGGCACCAGACACACGACCCTTGGAGTGTGTGTTTGTGAGAGAGAGATAGAGAGGAAATAGAGCCCAGAATCTGGTTTTGGTTAAGAGGGCACAAACTTGCATGCACACACTTATGCTGGCTCTGGTGCAGTTGTGTCGCTTAGCTACAGTGATGACAGGCAGAAATAGTTTGACTGCGCACGTGTGAGACAAAGTTTAATAGGGCGAATAGGTTTGTGACTACACACACACACTGTCTCTCTTTGGCAGTTTTGATCTGTTGTTGATCACTTGCAATCTTCTAGATATCAAAGTAATGTGCCAAGGACAAATTTGAGCCATTTCCATGGCATTTATTCAGACATACTGTGATGGACATCAGAACAAACTAACCCAATTTGAGAATGTGCGTAAAGCTGCACATTTCTAGATTCATATTTAGATTCTGTCTTCATTCTGGGAAGGCTTGTGGTCTGATGTTTTATGGTGTTCACACATAAACATCATTGGGTCGCTCTTTTGAGAATCCAAAAACTCAGTCTAATGTCATGGCCTGATCTGATTGCAACCTCTGGAGCACATTCTGTACTCATTTGGCAGTATTCATAGGAGGGTGGAACTGTTTTTAGATGTTGCTCAAGTTTAGCGAAGGTCTCTGAGGATTCCATCATGAGCTCTGTATATAGCAACAGGAGCGGGGTTGACTGCTTCTTCAGAGCGTTTTTCAAAAAGATTTAAGCTCTCATAATCAACTCAATTTTATATATACAATTTTACCAGATATGTACTACTCTACATGTTGGAATTTCAAGATCCTCCCTCAGAAGGGACAGCAGCATTTCAAGAAGACTGTACTCTCTCTACCAGCTCATGTTTATCCTGTTCTTCAAATAATCTAAACAGAAATGTAACGTAATGTCTAAAGAATTGAATACGAACTGAGTTTGTCATGCTCCAGAAAGAAAAAATAGTACCGTGAATATAGTCTGTATGATTCATACGCTAAGTCTTCTGAAGCTCTGTGATAGCTGTCAAACCTAAAATCTGGCGTTTTTATGATTTAGGTAAATTGATTACATATACTGGAAGTGTTTCTTACTGCACAGTTAAACAGAAACTGCATAAAAATTTCATTTGTTATTGTGTATATTATCAACACAAAAATTAATGTAGAATTATTATTTTAATATACATTTACTGTTATTATTACTATTATTTATTTGAAAGCAGTTGTCTTGCTTTAAAGGATTTTATATATATTATCCTAGTCATATGGACTGCTTTCACTGGAAGGTTCTTTCTTTCTTTTTGGGGATTGACAGTGCCACTTTCACTCAGCATAATAACATGCATGTGTGGGAGAGTAAACAACAGAATTTTGTTGTTTTTTTGTTGTTGTTTTTTTTTTTGTGCGGGGCTGCATGATGTGGTCCAACAATCAAACTGCAAGCAATATGCAATATGATATGATGGAGAGACTGAAGAGTGTGTGTCTGATACACTGGAACCAACAGGTTATTGACAAACATCTGTAGTTTGTTTTCCATTAATATGGAATGCATTAATCACATTTGTTCACTGCTGTCGCCACGCTTTTTCTGTATTGCTTTGAAACTTTGTTGGTTGATTGGATTGGGAGCAAAAGTTGTACGTTTTGTACAAGTCAACTCATAAATGACAATTACGATTATGATTTAGACTTTGTTGCAGTTTTGCTGCTTTGCTAGGTTCAGAGTTTCTTCTCTACTTGAATCTGCTGTATAGGCCTATTTTTTTCTGCTAACATACTTTCTGCTATCCCAGGATAATATGCAGAGACAGCTCCAAGGATGATTTCCCGAAATGTGTAAACACTGTGGATCTTTGGCGCTTGTTCTGATGTGTCAACTTCTGGCTCAGCCAATGGAGTGAGCTGAAATGTAAAATGGTGGTGCAGCTATTTTTCCCATTCGTTCTGGTGACACTAATTGTTCTGAATTATAAATTCTGGATTTGGTTTGTTAAATGAGGAAAATGAATTGGTTTTCAATCAGCTTTATTTTACTTTCTAACAGTATTTGTAGAACCACAAATCTCTGCTTAGTGGTATTTTTTAGAAGAGCAGACTTCTTCAAATTGGATATTGGTCTGTTTACTGTAATAGAGGGCATAATGGCTGCTCCTCTCATTCCTTTGTTACTGTGTTATGAACTCTGATATTTGGTTGGCCACAAATATGCAGCCCAGTTATAAATCTTTAGTGTGGTGTGTTTCGCTGCTGTACTGTGCGAGAATGCACTGTGAGATTGTGTAATGTGAGTAAATGTATATTTATATCAAACAATATCAGTGGAATCCAAGGCATCTTTATTCTCGTGTTTGTGTGCATGTGAATTTGAGTAAGATGGGTGTTTTTCAGAAATGGCAGCTCTGTCAGATTGTTGACTACATCTTTCATTCTCTTTTTGCCTTGTTATCTCTCCTTTTTCTTGCATCTGACCCCTTAACCATAACAGTCGCTACTGCTGAACAAAGCTCTAATTGGGGTTGTGTGTTTTTAGAACTTTTGTTTAATTCATTTGGTGTTTTGTCTTGTCAGAAGTGAAACAGACTGATCTTCTGCCCAGGCCGGAGATAGTGAGCTTTTAGGTCACAGAGAGAAGCTCCTTTCTTTAATCTTTCCCTGTCTAGCTTGTACTTACTTGAGCAATGCTTGAATCTTGGTATTATAAGCACTTCCTATGTCTATTTGACTTTAAGATGAATCGCTTGATTTATTCCCCAATTGTAAGTCACTTAGGATAAAAGCATCTGCTAAATAAGTAAATGTAAATTTAAGAATATACTGTCTATTTTAAAACTCAAGCATTGTTTTGGTCACATGTATGCAGGTTGTTAAATGTTTAGAATAGTAAAGGTTGCTTTTTAGTTCATTTGTGAATGTTCACTGAACTGTGTGTAGGAATGTGAAGCTTCAGGATCCTGGAGATCCACTCTAATAAGCATTTATTTACTTATATGCCAGTATTTCCCTCACTGCGGCCAAATAAGTTTATATCATAGAAACTGATATTGCATTCCAGATTGACTGTAATGAGACAAATAGGGCATGTGCCCTGCATCAAAATGCATATTTCTTGTTTAAGGTGTTCGTTTAAGTTGTCCTTGCCAGCTGCATATGCAGTAATTAGCAACATAAACATTGGTGTAATAAATTCACAAATTACTCTTAGGAAATGATTTTTTTTTTGTGAACCAGACACATACAGCACAACCATTGAAGTCTACTGTAACGAAAGTCTACTTAAGGCAAGTTGTGGATGAACCCAAGTGCAGTTTTATTAAGCAGAGTGTAATCCAAAATACAAACAAACAAAGTCTTGACTTGACTAGAAACAGACTTCAACTCACCAACAGCAGGTTACATAGTTCAAAATTAGACAAGGAACAAAGGCAACATGAGGGCTACTTATCCTAACAGTAAGGGTCACATGACATCAACCAACCAATGAGGAAAAACAGAACTGAGAACCACATGACAGGATAATTACCAATGGAAAAACAACGAAAGGACCACATGGCAAAATCACATAACTAGACAGGAACCATGACTAAGACGAAATAAAAGACATGAAAACAATGAACCTGAAACAAAACCAAAACCCCACATTACATCTACTTCATGAACAAGTGACTCTTTTGAGCTGATCTTCTTAATGAATCATTCAGAATGACTCACTAAATTAGGATCCACTTTTTCGATTAGTCTGACAGATCCTTTTCTGCATTGGAATTGAAATTGAGTCCAATCCAATTGAGAGGGTGTGAATCCAAATTGAATAGGACATTTGTATTGATACCCAGCCTGTAAATATATATCAAAGTAAAAAATATTTATTGTACTGTAAATTATTTTCATAAAAATGAAGCACATTTCCCCTCTATAGAGGACTGCCACTCTCAGTTAGCATTCTGATGTTATCTGATAAAATCTTGCCAACTTTTGATTCAAGTCAAGCTATCACTGACATATCCATGACTCATTTATAGTGATCAGCTTGCATTGGAGATTATTATTTTTTTTTTTTCATTTTATTATTTGCATGTTGGAATGGTGATATAATGCTTTTTTTATCCCATGGGACGTACCATGAAATAGAGCAATAATAGATGAAAAGACAGAGGAAATGAATCCAACACTAACAGCAGTATCAAAGCAGGAACACATGCTTTGATCAACTTCAACACTGAAATCTGCAGACCGAAGAGCGAGTAGGTCATCAGAAGGTTGTCTTGTGTTTCCATTTTTGTTCTTTTGTCCAGATTTCTCCAAAGGTTAGCTAATAGTTTGGATTTGTAACCTATGAATAAAATCATATTAATAGTCTATCTGGTTATTTTACCTTCATAATAATAAGAGCATTCCTTCTGGAGGAAGACAAGGTGACGTGAGGATATGTGGATAAAACAGGAGAGAAGAAAGGGGTCCATTGATAAAGAGGCCAGTTTATCACAGTTTGCATCTCGTGTCTGTGCGTGTGTATGCACATCTCATCCAGTGTTGGTCCCAGATGGGCTGCAGCTGTCCAAGTAAAACCACACAACCAGCTGTCCGAGCTGTGTGTGTCACACTGCCCTCTAACTGGAGAAACTAGCCACTTATGAGGTGAGAACATGTTGAGACCACTGTCACATAAGGTCTGCCACTCTTCTTTATGTGTGTGAGTGTTTTACAATACTACCAGCCCTTTTAACTACCATCACAGCATTAGCGTATAGTGTTATATAGTGGATATGTGTGCTTTACTTCGTAAATCGTCCTGTAACTTAAGTCTGCATTCCTAGGTCAAATACCGCTCTGACCCTCCAGTCAGTATTATTGTGTGCTCAGAAACACACTTTTTGTGTGTGTGTTTGAGAAAATATAACTCTTGCCAGAGAACATTTGATTTCTGATGTGCTCTTTAGCCAAAGCAAGCAGAGCTGTAATCAGATTGCCACGGTAAAAAGATCCCTCCACTGAGGGAGTGACATCATTAACTGTTGTGAAGGTCTTTCACTCTTATTCGCAACCTGACACAAACCGTTCAACAACCTTGACAAACTCTACCAGAGCCTTTTCTTTTAAACCCTAGAAAAGTCATCCAAGCCCGTTGCGCCATGTAAATGCTCTGAATATAACATAATCACAAAAACGTATGCATGTCGTTATTGTATTAATGAGAGGATGGAGTCTATGATAACGATCTTTTAAAAAATCTAGCGTTCTCACTGTTTCCGATTTGGTTTCAAATGATTTTGAAAACACTTATACCATTTTTAACAAAAGTTTGAATTTAATGAGTCCTTATGACATATATTATTATTTCAGGGCAATTGCATCTCCTTCATTATTGACAATGTGGCCAAAAGAATAGGCTGGCTATTAAAAAAAAAAAAAAAAACTAAAGGCATCATAGATTAGTTTCATATTAATCCTCATTGTATGAATTGCAATTTTATCCATTTTTAATAAACTGATAGGTCTGTATAAAAAAAATTAAATCACTTCACTGACTCTCTTACCCTAGAATACTTTACAGTCCTCTTTAACTTTTGAGAATATAGTGTTCCTGTGTAATTTCGTGTAAATTTGGCCAGTTATTGAGAAACGTGGCTTGGTTTGCCCACATTTTCCCCTTTCTTACCTGCTCTGTGATGGTTATGGTGCTTGCTCTTATTTAGGGCAAAACTGTCTTCTGCTCTGTTCTTGTACATTTAAATGTCTTAGAAGTGCTGGAAGATTTTGTGCTCATCTGCATTTGAACAGGACTGAAAACAACTTAATTATCGACATTTCTTGAGGTTCTAGCTATGTCATTTTTATTATTAAACTCTTGGCTTAAATAGCAGCAAATGATTGTCTAATGATGGTGATGACGTGAGATTTATGATTGACCAGTCATAGAGATGGTCCCACTGGAGCGGCGTAGGATTAACTGCCTCTCACAACAATGTAATGGTGATAAGAGCTGGCTGTGATCTCAGAAACTCTCCGTTTCCTGGAATACATCTTCCAGTCTTTCAGCTAGAGGCCAGATCCTTAACCACTAACCTACCACTGCAGTCTGTCAGATTCTCCACTTCACTCTAGGCACATGTCTCTTCTGTCCACGTCAACAAAACCTCTTCATATGGCTGGACTGGCGCCATTTACCTCAGATTTCATTCCTTCAGTACGAAGCGAATCTTCTGTGCCCTATTGTCTCGCGTTCTCAGCGATCGTCACGAGCAGTATACTCCTCTCCGCGGACGCGATGAGTTTCAAGAAGTGCAAGGACCCGTGTACCAGGTACATCGTTCAGGGGGACACTCATGACAGGTGCGTAGTTTGCCTAGGCTTACACCACGCACAGGAGGCGCTTAGCGGCCTTTCTTCATGCCCCCATTGCGATGGCCTGCGACTCAGGGTGCTTCGCTCTAGGGTAGATGTGTTCTCCGATGTCGCCGTGTCTAACCCCCGCCACACCACTTCTGCGACTGCCGAGGCACCGCACGAGGTGATAGCTTGGGGTGACACGTGTGACATGGAGTTCGAGGACAGTTCAGCGATGGAAAATTACTCTCCACATCGCTCGCTCTCCCCTACCCTAATACACAGGAAAACTTTTGAACCTGTCGTCTTTTCCTGTGAGGATTTACGGCCCACACCGGGGGCATGTAGTGCCATCTCCTTCGGTTGTGACCGCCATGATGACGACGTTCTTTCCACTGCGGCCTCGGGGTCCGAGGACTTCGCGGCCGACACGAGCCCTCTCCCTCCTAGTGGACAGGAGAGGCGTGTTTCCCCCTCCTAGAGTGAGCTGTTGGATGTGGTTTCCCGTGCAGTGGGTACATTGGGGCTGGAATGGGAGGTTGAGAAGGCCGAGGCCCAACCTTCTTCGAAGCTGGGCGACCGTTTTCTAACTAATCGGACACCTGCGCAGCCCCGGAGGCCTTTACCCTTTTTCCCGGACCTCCACCAGGAGGTTTCGAGGTCCTGGAAACAGCCGTTTGCGGCGCGCATCACGAACGCTGCGGCCGCGGATTTCGCCACCATTTCGGGCATGGCGAGTCACGGCTATACAGTGATACCGCCGGTGGAGGAGACTCTCGCCGAACATCTTGCGCCTAATTCGGCCGCGGCGTGGAAGTCCCGCCCCCTCCTCCCCTCGAAGGCGTGTCGAGTCACGTCTAGTTTAGTGGGAAAATCCTATATGGCCGCTGGCCAAGCGGCTGCTTCGCTTCATTCTATGGCGGTCCTTCAGGCCTACCAAGCGGAGCTGTTAAAAGGATTGGACGAGGGGGGCGGCATTACACCTGAGGCGGTCAAGGAACTACGGCGAGCAACTGATTTGGCGCTTCGTGCTACCAAACATACTGCTCGAGCAGTGGGCCGTTCCATGGCTGGATTAATTACGGTTGAGCGCCACCTCTGGCTTAATCTCACCGATATAAAGGAAAAGGATAAATCTTTCCTCATGGATGCCCCTGTGTCTAAGGACGGTTTATTTGGAGAGGCGGTCACTTCAGTGGTGGAGAAGTTCACAGCAGCGAAACAACAATCAGCCGCTTTCCGCCAGCTGATTCCCCGCAGACCCAGAGAGGTTGAACGCCGTCAGGCGCCCTCGCTCAACCTCCTCTCACCGCCAGCGAGTGCCCTCTCGGGAAGAGCCTTCACCTATGGCGCCCCCTCGCAAGGACTGGGGCCCTAGGGTTGTTCCACCGGCTCAACAACGCCAGCGAAAAAGGTTGAACCTGAGTTCGACGGCCAATGCCTCTCGTTCTCGGGCACCTAACAGCAGCTCCTGATTTTTTCGCTGCCTGCCAGGGACTGTGCCCTCCGCTAGAGAGCGCTGTTGGACCGCTTTCGCGCATCCAACACTCTCATTGCAGTCCCCACGCTCAAACCCTGACTGTTTCGCCGCAAACAGCGCCTCGAACAGCATTGGAGCGAACTGTAACACCAATCGCTTCCTCGGACACTATGCACGATCCAGTTTTCAGAGCTCGAGGAGCGCTTCAAAGGGTCTTCATCGAACGGCCCGTCATGACGGCTCGCTCAGCCGCCGCTGTTTCGCTAGCGGCAGAGCCAGATGCTCAATCTGTTGGCCTAATTCCTGCCGTGGACACGTTTCAGGATTACGTACAACGAGATACAACGCCTGCTATGCATATACTTCCCCTGTGCACGAACACCGTGAGTCTTTCGTGCCCGGACATTTCTATGTGTGCAACAGCGTTGCAGGAAACGAACATGTTGAAACCGCTAATATTGTTTCGGGCCGCGTGGGAACGCTTGCCCGGCATTTCTCAATGGGTGTTACGCACAATTTGTCACGGATACACCATTCAGTTTCGGAAAGGCCCGCCCCCTTTCCGCGGAATTCTCTCCACGGTGATGAAACCGATGGACATGGCGGTGCTGAGACAGGAAATGTTAGCTCTACTGAGCAAAGGGGCTATAGAAGAAGTACACCCCTCTCAGATGGAGTCAGGGTTTTACAGCCGTTATTTTGTGGTACCAAAAAAGGACGGCGGATTACGACCCATTCTGGATTTACGCCGTCTAAATCTTGCACTCAGGTCGAGCAAATTCAAGATGTTGACGGTAAAATCTATTTTGTCTCAGATTCAACCAAACGACTGGTTTGTCACGATCGATCTGAAGGATGCTTATTTTCATATTCAGATCATCGAGAGACACCGGAAGTTCCTCAGATTCGCTTTGGAGGGCAAAGTGTATCAGTACCGCGTTCTTCCCTTTGGCTTAGCGCTAGCTCCCCGTACATTCTCAAAATGCATGGACGCAGCTCTGGCCCCGTTGCGGCTCCGGGGCGTCCGTGTGTTAAACTATCTGGACGACTGGCTGGTGTTAGCGCAATCTCAGACTCAAGCACACTCTCATCGAGATATTGTGCTGAATCATTTACACAGCCTGGGTTTACGCACAAACTTCCAGAAAAGTGTATTAATCCCCTCTCAACGGATTACCTTTCTGGGAATAGATTTGGACTCTCGCGCGATGACAGCAAAGCTTTCTGTCCCGCGCACTCAGTCGATTACGTCATGCGTTCAGCACTTCAGGGCGGGTCACACAGTGACAGTGAGACTGTGCCTCAGACTACTAGGTCTAATGGCGGCGGCGCTTCCCGTGATTCATCTGGGTTTGCTTTACATGCGCCCGTTTCAGTGGTGGACGAAACGACAGAATATTTCACCCCGTTGTTCTCCGCATCGAACGATCTCGGTGACGCGGAGGTGTGTGATGTCGTTAAAACAATGGACATCAGCCGAATTTCTCCTCACCGGGGTTCGGCTGGGAATTTGTGCTTCCCGAGAGACTGTCACGACAGATGCGTCTTTGACCGGGTGGGGAGCTGTTTGTCAGGGGCGCCCAGCCCACGGAGTGTGGACAGCGGCACAACGCAGCTGGCACATAAACAAATTGGAATTACTGGCGGTTTTTCTGGCTCTCCAGTATTTTTCGAGTCTACTGACCGGCCGTCATGTGCTTCTCAGAACGGACAACACTGCGGTCGTGGCTTATCTGAACCATCAGGGAGGATTACGTTCTCGCCCTCTGTGCAGACTGGCGAGGCGGATTCTTCTTTGGTCTCACGACAAATTTCTGTCGATCCGGGCTGTTCACATCCCCGGACGACTGAACTTCGGAGCGGATTTATTATCCAGGCAGACTCTGGAACAAGGGGAATGGAGATTACACCCCCAAACGGTGAATCACCTATGGCATATTTTCGGTGAAGCGGAAGTGGATTTATTCGCGTCGAGCACGACTACGCATTGCCCGCTATGGTTCTCCCTAAGCCCTCCATCACCCCTGGGTCTGGATGCGCTAGCTCACAGCTGGCCCAGGACCAGTTTGTATGCTTTTCCGCCGATTCGGCTGGTCCCAGCGGTATTATGCAGAATACGGCGGGACAGAGTGGGACAGCTGTTGCTGGTGGCTCCGCGATGGCACACACAGCCGTGGTTTGCGGATCTCATCAATCTGTTAGCGGGCTCTCCGGTGGAGATTCCCCTCAGACGGGATTTATTATCGCAAGCACAGGGACGGATCTGGCATCCGAGGCCAGATCTGTGGAACCTGTGGGCGTGGCCTCTGAGCGGAGTGAGTTGATATGTCCCGGTCTTTCTGCTGAAACTACCGAGACTATACTGAACTCTAGAGCAGTTTCTACGAGACGCTTATATGCTTTCAAGTGGAAACTGTTTATGACATGGTGTGAAACTCATGATGTGGATCCAGTTTACTGCCCTGTGGCTTCAGTACTGGAGTTTCTTCAAGACCGTTTTTCGGAGGGATTGACACCAGCCACCCTGAAGGTTTATGTGGCAGCTATCTCAGCTCACCATGAGCATATAGGTGGTGTTTCAGTGGGTCGTCATCCACTGGTTTCTCGCTTTATACAGGGTGCGCGACGGTTGAGGCCTTTCCGCCCTGTGCGAGTTCCTTCATGGGATTTATCCATTGTGTTACTGGGTTTGTCAGGGCATCCATTTGAGCCCCTGGAAACTGTATCGGATAAGCTCCTGTCTCTGAAGACACTTCTTCTCATGGCTTTATCCTCCCTCAAGAGAGTTGGGGATTTACAGGCTCTCTCTGTCTCACCCTCGTGCATGGAGTTTGCACCAGGCTCTGTGAAAGTGTTGTTGCGACCTAGGCCTAATTATGTTCCTAAGGTCGCGTCTAATCCTTTTCATTTTCAGCAGGTGGTCCTGGAGGCTTTTTCTCCTGCTGCGACAGAGTCTGGAGATCTAAGTCTTTGCCCTGTGAGGGCGTTGAAGACTTATGTGGATCGCACTGCCCCATGGCGTGAGTCTGACCAGCTGTTTGTCTGTTTTGGACATAAGAATAAGGGCCATGCAGTTACGAAACAGCGCATGTCCCATTGGCTGGTGGAGGCTATTTCCTTGGCCTATGAGGCGCGCGGGCTCGCTTCGCCCTTAGGAGTAAAAGGTCATTCCACGAGAGCAGTGGCTTCTTCTCAAGCCTTTCTCAGTGGATCTTCTATGGATGATATCTGTGCTGCGGCAGGCTGGTCCTCACCGAGCACTTTTATCAGGTCTTACAGTCTGGATGTGAGGATGGCTCCTGGCTCCCGGGTTCTCTCCGCTTGAGCAGATGCTTCCTTGGATCCAAGCTATCAGGTACGTCAGGCGTGATGGTATAGCGTTCCCATACGTGGTGACGTCACCGCAGCATCGAAGTGACCTATGAAAGGGAACATCTCGGTTACGTATGTAACCTTGGTTCCCTGAATAGGGAACGAGATGCTGCGGTTCTGGCCGTGCCATACCTTGATAGCTTTCTTCTCTTCTCGTCATGAAATCTGAGGTAAATGGCACGCGGCACCAGGTATATATATGCCTACGCATGCTGGGCGGTGCCACGCGCTATTTGGCCAATAGGATTGGCGGGATGGTATAGGGCTTCAGACATTCGTCACACCGAAGGTGTTCCCATACGTGGTGACGTCACCGCAGCATCTCGTTCCCTATTCAGGGAACCAAGGTTACATACGTAACCGAGATGTTTCATTAGATCGCTCAATTCCAGCTTGTTAGTGTTTTCTGATTATCGTCAGCGGCTCTTCCGCAATGAGGAGTGAGCACGTGCGCATGGTTGCCAGATTGCTTAAAATAAGCAAACACCGGGCAGAAAATGTATCCTTGTAACAGTGGAGCTCTGACTCGGAGATTTAAACTCTTGTTATCTGGCAACCGCTATCATTACAGCTCTCGTAGTAGAGGGGCGTAGAGCAGTCAGCAGTTACAGGTTCCTTTTTTGGACATTCGGCGCGTTCTTTTGGGAAAGTATGCTTGAATTTGAAATATTCCCGATATATTCAAATTGTACATCGTCGTCAAAATTATTCCGATATTATCGCTAATATTCGATATATCGCCCAGCCCTAAGCCTACCCGGAAGTGCGAAAAACTGCAATACATCGAAAATCCGCCAGGGGAAGGTCCCAAAAGGGAGCAAATGTCCATAGCCCCCATGTTAAAATGTCCGTTTTTACAACATTAATTCATGTTTTTACAAGTTGGTCCCATGGACTTTTATTGTATTTTTCGATAGCTTCCGAGTGCCTGACAACTGTGAGGGGGGTGATTTTTTTTCTAACTCGTTAGTTTAGATCGTATTTAGATATAAAATATATGACAATAAGGGTGTGGTTAACTTTGAGTGACAGCTTGATTGACAGCTGACAAGGCAGCGCCATGGAGAATGACAACAAGAAGCACCATTTTTTAATACAGTAGACATATAATACTACTGTTTCTGTATCATGAAATGTAGTTTTAAGAGGTTTTCAGGCGAGAATGTAGTTGTTTAAAGCTCAAATCTGTGGTTTATTTAAAGATTTATGAAAATTTTATCCAGTTGATCCAGCGATGACCGGGCGCTCGGCGTTCATGTACCCCGCCTGAAGCAGTCTTTCCTCGGCTAGACCTTCTAAAGTTTGCCGCCAATGCAGCGGACTCTGGCGTCTCTGTAGTGGTTAAACATGATCATCTTGTGTATATCTAATGGGAGATTTTTGGTCTCGTAAATCTATAATTTTTTCCCTGGGCAATCGTTTTGGCTGAGGGGAAGTTTCATAACTTTATAAGCTATTTAACTTTACCGATGTATGGTTAGACTAGAGCGCTGACTTTGTATGTTTAACTGAATTGTTTGCTTTATTTGTATAGCTTCTTATACCTTTTACTTATACTTTTATAATGGCTAATATTGATAAAACTGAAATTTAACAAAAAGAGACTGGGTTGAGTTTTGTCATTTTAAATTTTAATACAACGAAGATGATCTGTAATGTTGTTTACTGCAAAATCTGTTGTTTAGTACAAATGCACATATTGCCTGGACCATAAAATGTCTAATATTTTTATATTATATTTAAAATGAAAAGAGGCAGGTTTGTGTTTTATATTTTGTTTTTTCATAAATAGGCAAACGTTATGTGTTGAATATAATCAATATGCGTTGCCTGAACCACATTTGTGTGGCTATAATGTTTAAGATTTCTTTTAATGAAAACGAAAATAGTTAGTATGGTGTTTTATAACATATTTCGTTGCCTAAAATATACACAGAGATAACCGAATTTGCAGAGCGAGCTGAGTGAAGCGCGCTGCGTCAGAAGGTGGGCGGGTTTAGGATTTCCCAAGATTTTCCAAGATGGCGCTGCCCATACCCCCCATAAATGGCTTCAAACCCGTTCTTCAGAAAGTCTATGGGTGACGTCACAGACGCTTTGTCCATATTTTTTACAGTCTATGGAAGAAACGCAAGGAATGTGCAGATAAATAGCGTGAAAACTAGAACCAGGCCCTTAAAGCAGACACTGTAAACTGTGTCAAAATATATGTTTTCTGACCTTCATCAGCTCCTGTGGCAGATGATGATAGTGAGGACGTAGGATCAGGAGAGAGATGAGAAAGTGTAGAACCTGCGGTAAGCATAACTACTTTCAAAACACTTAGGCCATGTCATGAGTGTAGATTATTTCCACATCTGCATAGTTGATGATTACCGCAATTCACTAGAAATTTAATAAGAGGCGTTTGTAAACCATGTTTTCCACCAAAATAAAAGCTTGATGCAGTTTGCGTCAAAATAAAAGATCATGTGCTTATATCTTTCAAGTATAGAAATTGGTACAACTAATTAAGAAAGTTTCCTTTATTTTTTTGTGCATTTGTTTTACAAAATATGGCTATTACTGTCATTGGATTAATATTATAACTATTTATAGGTGTAATGTAAATAGACACTGTAACTAAAAGAGGTTTGAATTTTTCTTTGTTTAATTTGCACACTGAATATGGGTTGGAGCTTTTAATTTTGAACTCTCAAAGTGCACCAGATTAATGAATTTAACATTAAAATGCACAAACTTTTCTTAGGGGGGGCATGCCCCCGAACCCCCCTAGAAGGACCGAGGACACACCACCATAGTTTTAACAAAAATCCTGTAAGAAACACTGGTATTGCTATGCCAGAGCCGCTTATAGCTTGTTTTAGGATTCACCGCTGTGGAGTATAGTTCAACTGTATTAATAAATATAAAATTTTGACTTATTTCATCTGTTAACTCTCACTCGTTCCTATACTCACTCATTACATGGCATTAGTGGTTTAAATGAATAGGAGTTGGTATGCATATAATTAAGGGCGTGCAAAGATGGGTGGTGTTTATGATCATATAGTGGGCCGGTCTGGGCAAAAATGCCCGGGACGATTTTTTGTCCCTGTCCAGCCCTGGTGGGATGCAATGTTTTACGATTACATTCAGATTCAGCATCACACTTTCAAACACATTTCATACACATGCTTGTGTGTGTGTGTCTCTAGAGGATTGTTTCTCTCAGTAGGAGTTTAATTGTATGATGTCAAGTGAGCTTCATTGGTCCAGGAGGATTGCGGTCATTCTCAACAATGAGAACATCTGCTAAAAGCCAGTGTTGTCTTGCTCTGTGATTGGGTCATATTGTCAAACTATCAAACATTTTAATCCACCCTGACATTATTTCCCTTTTTCTTCTAGATCGTTCAGGGTTTATCAGGCCATTCTGTCAGCAGATCTCTACCCATCAGTGTTTAATTTATGTTAAAGGACAATCAACAATATGTGGATGGTTTATTGAAATATTTTAAAGTCGTTTATTGTACATCTGGTATCTCGTGGCGGTTGACCATTTGATCTTTGAGGGTTTCATCCCTGAAGTGATAATTGACATGATTTGCAAAAAACAAATGTACTGCTAAAAACACAATAATTGAACGATTTCATAATAGATCTTTTGTGCGCATTTGAGTCTATTTGACATCAGTTAAGTTTGTTTGTAATTTTCTAAACGTAAATGCACATCACTAAACCACACATCATCTTTATGAAATAACCTGTAATAGACAGATTTTGCTATTATGTGAAAGTGAAAAAAAGAACAGAGTGATTTTCTTTCACAAAATTTGTTCACACACAGTACAAGCCAAAATTCATGCAAACCACCCTGAAATGAAGTCCGAAGCCTGACAGAAGCTACGTGATTCAGACTTGACAATAGAGATATGTACGCTATCATACAACCCAGACACAAAATACACAATAAAAAACATTACATTGTGAGAACAGGTTAAAACTGTTTGAGGGAAAATTTGGAAAACGAATTGCCACTAATGTTTCAGAAAAACAAGAATAATGTAAATGAATTGTAGTGTATTAATGTGAAACACACACGCTTTCTTGTGTTGTGCTGTGTTTGTGTTGTGATTATGTGTGTGTGGTCAGTCTGATTAAAAACGTCGTTTTTCTCCAGCTGTCAGTGGAAAGAATGGAGAATGTCAAAATAAGTATGAGTGGAATATATGCTACCGTTAGCTCAGACCACACACATACACAACCTTTTCAACAAGCAATGTCATACAATTCAAACAGAAATAAATTGGGTCTCATACAGCGCGTACCCTTACTTTAATTATTATTTCAGAGCAACACATGTGTATGTGTGAGTCTACACACACGTGTATGTGTAAGGGTGTGAGTGTATCTGTCCTCGGTGACAACTGACAAACTAATCACACGCACGTATTCATCATGCAGCAGCGTTTATCTGTTCACAATCTCTTGTTTTACAAGCATGAAGAACTGTACACACATGCGGACACACGTTTGAGGGAAGCAATTTTAGCTTGATGGAGCATTTGACCAATCAGATTGTGGGTGGTCTAAAGAAAGACAATTCTCTCTCCCTCTCTCTCTCTCTATAACTTGTATCCTCTAGTGTGTTCTGGTGAAACTTTTACAGTAAGGTTCAGTTTGATCGTATACATGCATTTGGTACATTATCGTTCAAAAGTCTATGGTTTTTTAATGTGTTTGACAGAAGTACAATATAAACAGTGCTGTAAAAAGAAACTCGTGAAATATAATATTGTGAAATATTACTTTTGTGAAATATAAAAATATTGTGAAATATTACAGTTTGTTCTATTTTAATATATTTTCAAATGCCATTTGTTTTAGTGATGACAAAGTTGAATTTTCAGCAGTCATAACTCCAGTCTTGAGTGTCACATGATCCTTCAGAAATCATTTTAATATACTGATTTGGTGCTCAAGAAACATTTCTTATCATCAATGATGAAAATGTATAAAACCATGTATTATATAATGAACAGAAAGTTCAAAAGACCAAATAATCCAACTGTGCATCTCTTGTGATACCGCAGTAAGACAAAGTTTCTAATGACCTTTAAGAAAGAAAGAGATTGGTGTACAGTGTTTTGTTAGTGTGTGTGTGTGTTGTTTAGTGTGCGTAAAAAAGAGACAAATGAGATGTCTCACACTAGAGTCGAGTTACAAGGTCTAGACTGCACAGAGCTGTTTCTCACACACACACACACACACATGCGTCTTGCTAAATGAGGACATACCGTAGACCTCTATTTGTATATATTTAAAGCTAATTATAATTACTGCAAACTAACCCAAACCATACGTCTAAAAGAAAACGTTTTGCATGTTTAATATTGGAAACACATTATTTGCTTTATTTATAAATCCCTTTTAAGTTTGATGGCGACTCAGATGTCCCCAAAGGCAGGACATCTAGGGTCCGTTTTGTCCCTAAAGTAGATGTAATTAAACCTCAATACTCGCTTTCTTTTGTTGCTTATCATAATTGCAAATAAGAAGAACATTGTAAGCTTGGAGAAATGTTTTCAATGCTCTCTCTCTCACACACACACACAGAGTCTAAGCCAGAACATCGTGTCCAAAGGCTGGAACATCCTCTGGCAGGAAGACAGGCCTAGAGTGTCTGATTTCAAACACACAGTGGATTAAAAAACAAAGTGTGACACAGCAAGGTGTTTACAGATCTAAAAGTGTCATCTTACCAGTTTTACATGGATACATGAATACACCCAATGCACTCTGGGGCTGAACTTTGTGATTTAGTGACTTCTCTAATCACATAAATAACATGAGTTTTACCCAGACACAGCTGGATGACCCCGTTAACCCTGCTCTACGTGTGTGTGTGTGTGTGTGTGTGTGTGTGTGTGTGTGTGTGTGTGTGTGTGTGTGTGTGTGTGTGTGTGTGTGTGTGTGTGTGTGTGTGTGAATTCAGATTCCTTTCCCTTCAACAGTTCTGCAATCAAAAAAGAAAAAAAGACAAGCTATGAAGATGACAATGGCAGTCTAGGTCTTGTAACGTGATTCTACTGTGAAGAACAGCAGGGTCATGTTCATGTCTTACTGAAACAGACACAGATATGTGCTACTGCAACTGACCCAGAGTTACTCTTCTCTCAACCTTTTCATTCACTGTGTATAAGCATACATGGGAACTGTCCTGAAGTATCCTGACCTGATAGTTATCCCTGAATATAAGAAAAATAGAAAGCAAAGAATAAAGAATGAGAAGGAAATAAAGGAAGAATGAAGAAACTAAGGACGAGAAAGTTCTTTCCCAACCTCATCAATTTCTGTTTAAATGTCTTTGCTTCCTCTCTCTGTGTGTGTGTGTGTGTGTGTGTGTGTGTGTGTGTGTGTGTGTGTGTGTGTGTGTGTGTGTGTGTGTGTGTGTGTGTGTGTGTGAGGCTTGCAGCGCTATTACTCTGTTCCTATGTGAGATAATGATAAGAAAGGTATTTCCTTTCTAAATAATTAATTAAGTTTATGTGATTTTGTGTGTGTTTGTGTGCTGGATCATCCCATTGGAATGTCTTACAGTTGTAAATCCACAGGGTTTCTCAACACACACACACACACACTGTTCATTATCCTGTCTTTCAGTGGAGGTGTGTGTGTGTGTGTATGTGTGCGTGTATGGTGACATTTATTTTATGAAGAAGTGGATTCATTTCATTGATCATGTTTTGGCTCAAACTCAAAGTTAAAATGTAAAATGCTTTGAAACAGCACCATGAATTAATTTTATTCTTCTGCGCTGTATTTAAAAAAATCTTATTCCTTCATCTTCACAGAGCAGATGGACAGATGAACACACAAGAAGGCTGGAGAGAGTCATTCATCGTACCAAACGTTCAGGTAAAAAAAAAACTCCTTTGTGTGTGTGTGTTGGTATTCATGAAATTTAGAGCTTATATTAAGACAGCGTGTGTGTGTGTGTGTGTGTGTGTGTGTGTGTGTGTGTGTGTGTGTGTGTGTGTACGTGTGTATACGTGAGTATAAAGCCTGTGAGATTGCCAGCAATTTCTCTTTGATGTGGTTTAGAGTTCAGAACGAGATGCATTTCCTTCATTTGATCATGCTACCTCTCACTCTCTCTCTCCCCCTCGTTCATTCCTTCCATCTTACTCATTACTGGGCTATGCTGTGCACACCAGTAGTTTATACGTGAAATCCCTCTCCTTTTTCCATTCTGGTAGCTTCTAACAAACTGATATTGCTCCTCTCTTGCTCTTTCTCATTGGCTGCGTCCAGCTTTGGTTACCTACTCCTCTTTCCACTGCCGTGATTGGCTCCAGTTGGCAGCGGTTTGATTGGCAGGTGGTTTGGCTTTGATTATGGTTGTGCAGTAACTGGCTCTGATCGCGAGTTCTACTGTTTCAGCTTTTGCACCTGTGTGCGTCATGTGCCAAAACAAATACCGATACAACACAGATAATGTGCACACATGCCATCTCAAAGGATGCTGAAGCAGATGTCTGGAAAGCAAGGTCACTGATGATGATACCTATAGGGTGGATTAATGTCAACAAATGAGATGTACAGTAAGGAATTATATGATATCCTTAAGGTTTTATAATAGCACATTGGTAGAAAGACATTAAACTTTGTATTTTAAATACTAAGACGTTTCCTTTGGTCAACTATAATCATATTCTACTTTATTTAAACTTTCAGCCAACCTGAATATATAATAGAAATATTTTATTGTTAAAGTACTAGTAAATTAATATTGTTATTACTACTACTATTATTAGCAGACTTAAAAGAAATGGATTTTGAAGGATGACACAACTATTGACTGTTTTCGCTTGAGATCAAACGAGAATATGAGGTTTACAGAAAATGATATTTTCGTACAGAAGCTAGCAGACATCTCCTGAGAGCCTGAGAGCAGTTTGTATAGTTTTACCCCCATAATTGTCATCAACTGTCCCATTTCAGCACTAGACCATGCTATGTTAACTTGTGGTAATGTGACCACGTGCAAATGGTCAACAAAGTTATCAATTTAAACACAAAAGGCAAATTAATGTGGTTCAACTGGTATTGAGAATACCAAACTTTACCCTTGCTGTAAGTGTGTCTTTTTAAGCTAAGTAAAATTGTTTATTAATTAGTGAATGAGTTTGTTGTGTTTGTGTGTGGGAGTCTTGTGCACTAAATTGTACATTAAATTCTCTTAAACACACTAGAGTGGCACATTTAGGTGTGTTGCAGATGGAATTAATGCCTGTAATATGCTGAGCTGTAAATCTCTGTATATTTGACAGCAGTGTATGGATGTTCATAAATCCCGAACATACTGTTATGTAGACATATAGGATATTGTGCATGTGTGCGTTTGAAACTATAGACCTCACTCATCGCTGTGAGCTCATTTTGAACAGCGTCCATGCACATAACTCATATCATTGTTGATTTTAATGGCTTAGTTGTAATTCTGTTCAACTAAATTTCCGTGAAATGTTGACCACAGATTTGAATTGATTAGATTTGAGTATGAAATCCAAGCATCAGACTGTGTTAGGTGAGTATTGTTGCGAGTGTGAAACTGTGTGTGAGCATCTGTGTGTAGATGCATGGTTAAATAAGGAAGCAATTTAAATCCATTCTTGTGATCAACAGTCATACTGTCTTCTTCCCGATTCTCAGATTCATGGGTCAAAGCACTCACACACATACACAAACTCACTCACTTTGTGGCCTCATAAACGTTAACTTTGCGAATGTACAGCTGGTGTTCGGTGTGTTTGTGTGTGCAGCTGCGTGTTCGGTGTGAAATATGGTTCCAATATTGTCCGTCTTTGATGCTAATTTGTTCCATTCATTAAAGACTTTTAACACTCTTTCTTTCTTCTCCCATAAAACAAACACAGACATGCCCAATGTCAAGTAACCCTAAAGTAAATATGCATGTACAAAAAACTTTTTCTGTTTGTATTTTAAAAATAGTTTAACATTTAAAAGCACTTTTTCTTATATAATAATTTGAGTTGCTTTTAAAAATATCTTAGTTGCATGTATATTCATTTGAGTTTCAACTACGATATAAATGTTACCTTTCCCTGATGCTACTCTTGATGTAAGGCTCTCTGAGGCTCACCGGCTCCACCAGAGGGAGTTCATTCACTCTGTTGATAAATCTGCGCCACGGGTGTTGACAATTTCACAAAACCCGAGATTCATAAAACCTGGATATTTTCATTATGTTTAGCAAACGTTTTGTAAATCAGGTGAAATCAGCTAAAGCTGCTGGGACAGTTTGTGTGTTAGAGGGTTTATAAAACAAATATTACATGTGGTAATCTGGGAAATATTTTCTGATTAAGAGGTTTTTTGGAGTAGAAGTCAAGACTACGCATAGGTTTTACAAAACAAACCAAGGCTATGTGAAGTGGGCTGAATTATTTGTTCATACTGAGAACAGAATTCACTGAAAATGTCATATTTGCATGTTTATTTTCGTCTTTAGTTTTGAAAACCCGCAACTTAAATAAACTTCAGTAATAAAATAATATGATTGAAATATTAAACATTTGATGTGTGAAGCCCCTGACAGTTCCAAAGAGAAAAGCATTTTTTATTGGCCATTGTGTCAGTACTGTGTTGTTAGAGCAGGGATGCAAACTCAATCTGGCTATAGTTTCCACTTCAAAGATCACTTGAAAATTCACACAAAGTCCATTTTCAAATAAACTGTATGCTTTATCTGAATTAATTCTTTAACCATATTGTCCATCTGCTTTCTATGGCCAGTAAAATCACTATGTTAATTGCACCCTGCAATTGCGGCTGTTTAAAGAGGATTGCGGTGGTATGAGAATAAGGCGCAGCGTTTGCGCTGAAATAAACAACTGTGATGAAGGCAGGTCAAGTTCTTTGCATGATTATTATTAAGTGTCATGTTTGCTTTCTGGTATGTGCATGTTGTCCCACCCCCACCAGCCCCCAACCCCTCTATTGTTTTTCATATAATGAGAAAAAAGAAGATTAAAGGCAGCAGCAGGTTGTTTCTCTTCACTTTTGATATTCTGTGTTTTGAGAAAAAGAGATATCGCGTGCGAAGCTCACCAGACAACACATTGAAAGCAGCAGTCATTTACGAATGATTTGAAGTAGTTTTATTGCGAAAAAAGACCCCCGAATACTATCCAACACAAACACAAGAGTGACCTCAGGCCTTAGGAACACAGATCTGTCTCCTGAGAGTCAGTATGTGTGTGTTTAGACTAGACTTTAAACTATAAAACAGTGGATTTTGTCAGACTTGTTTAGTGCAGATGTGCTGGATTTGTTACACATTCACACAAACACACTCTTACTAGATATCGTTTGACTCTTGTGTCTACTTTTGTTGCTTTAGTATTATAGTTTGTTGTACAGCGAGACGAGTGTGTGTTTGTGTGCGTGTGTTATTTTTAGACACCAGCAGAAGCAATTGTCCTTCAAATTACATTTGGGGTTTGTTTTTCTGTGGTCATGCGAGTGTCATTATCGGTTTAGCAACTTGGAAACAAATAAACACTCTGATTGAATAAATCAGTCTCTTTTCTGGAAGAAAAAAGCAAGAGGCCAGGAAGAACATTGTTTGCATTGTAATCGTGAATGTGAAATGATACATTTCTGAATGATTATCTTTTCCTGCTGCTTATCCCTGTTCCAGAAACTAATGGAAAAAAGAAAGGAGAGCGGAAAAAAGGTAATTTCATCATTTTCACTCTTTTATTTTATTTTATTTTTTAATGTGGCATTTTTTAGGGCTTTTATGTTTTAGTTCATGACAGAGTCCTGCATTCATGCATTTTAATTTTTTATTTTCTTTAGGCAAGAAAGGACCCCCTGGTGCTCCTGGACCTCCAGGCCCACCAGGTCCACAAGGTCCACCTGGAATACCAGGGATCCCGGGAATCCCAGGCAATAACGCGATGGGTCCTTCTGGCCCACCCGGACCTCCTGGACCCGCAGGGCCGCCTGGACCACAAGGTCCACCTGGATCACAGGGACCTTCAGGTTAATACAGACACTTGCCTCTGCACGCAGTCACAGCAAGTTTAAAGTCAACATGAAATCAAAATGGACAATTCTTGTTTAAATTTATGTGCACTCGGATTCTTTCTTCAAAACTGAATCAAATATTCCCCTCACTCGCATGAGATTTTATGCTTATTCAATAAGCTGCTTTACTCTGATATATGTCCTTTTGAAGGAAAAATGTGATTTCCGTATTATGCCGATGTTAAAGGCCTGCTCACATCAAGAACAATGCAACAGAGCCACACAACACACCACACAATTACAAAATCGACTGAAATTTTGCTTCATTGTTGTGCAAGTTTTTGCAATCCATTTGAATTATTATTATTTTTTAATTGAAAGGCTTGTTGCTGCAAGGATGTGTAGCAAACATTCCCTGCATGGTATGAATAGATCATAAGCAATTAATAAAAGACCGAAAGCAACTAATTCCTTTCCCCGCTGTTTGTCAACAGGTGGCGCAGATAAAGGCAAACACAGAGAGACACAGGTATGCAGCATCTCCTGATCTCCACCTCCACACTGCTCATCTCTCCATATTATATTCTCTCAGTAATAAGTAATACGAAGATGTTTGATGTGTAGATCAGACACATTTGGAACATGCTTATAAGTCTGTGCGTGAATTTTTTTTTTTTGAATTTGTGAATTTAAACATGATGTTTTTGTAGCCAGCTGTGGTGCATCTTCAAGGTCAGGAAACTACTATCCAGGTGAAAGAAGGTAAGAGTTAAATAATGATCTCCCACATACAACTATACATACGCTTCATTATGCTTATTGATATTGTGTGTTGGAATAACTTTCATTTGTTAAAGGTTGTATAAACGGCTTAAATATAAGGATGGCCCACTGGCTGTTGTAAATGTTATTTGTAAAAGGAAATAAGTAAGAAGATAAATAAAAATTTACATTTCATGAAGAAAAAATATGCTGGTGTTGGAGTCAGAAGGAAATTAAGACTTTGATTTAACAAGGACACAATTTCTCAAAAGCATAAAGGCATTTATAATGTTACAAAATATTTTTATTTCAATGAAATGCTTTTATTTTGACATTTCCATGCATCACATAATCCTGAAATCTAATATTAAGCAGCACAACAATTTTTTGTTTATAATAATAAAGAAATGTTTCTGAAGCATCTAATCAGTATATTAGAATCATTTCAGAATGATTTCTGAAAGATCATGTGACACTGAAGACTGGAGTGATGGCTGCTGAAAATTCAGTTTTGCATCACAGGATTAAATTACATTTTAATTATTCAAAATGATCAATGAGAAATGTATAAATTATTAGTGCTAGGCTCAGCGAAAATTTTGACAAGGCAAGTAGAAACCTGGGGAAAAACCTCCTTATGATTGAGCCCTGGTGTGTGTGTATGTGTGTGTGTGTTTTAACTATGTGTCGCTGCTGTCATAACAGATGATTGAGTATTTACTGGTGTCTGTTTGTGAGATTTGTCAGAAGGTGTGTTGAAAAATTGGAGAATGATCTCAATCCATCAGAGAGTGTTTAAAATGCACTCACGCTCTGGAGAGCTGGAAGTCCTTCTTGACGGAACATATTTTATATATAGTCAGGTAGAAGTGAGTACAGTCCCTGGACTAACTCTACTGCTTATACACAAACAAATACAGTCTACATTTCATACAAATACAAAAATATATATTTTTTTGTTTTCTAATATTACCATGATTAAAAAATGACTAACCATTATCCCAATTTGCTTTCCTTTTGTGTCTGTGTGTTCAACAGGTATACTACCTGAACTTCACAGACATAGCGAGTTATGAGGTGATGGTTGATAAGACTCCATTCTTACGCTGCACGCGAAGCATCGAGACCGGCCAGCGCAAGTTCAACACCTGCTACACCGCGGGGGTGTGTTTGTTGCGAGCCCGCCAGAGGATCTCCATCCGCATGGTGTACGAGGACACCTCCATCTCCATGAGCAACCACACCACCTTCCTCGGCAGCATCCGTCTAGGGGACGCCCCTGCTGCCGGACACACCCCTGCTGCCGGACACACCCCTGCCACCGGACACTCCTGAGCCCGTACAGGTCGACCCGATCAGAGACCACACCCACTGAACTCAACTGAGCCAGTACGTCTCATTAGCACTGCCCCAAGGACACATCTACATATCTGCCGAGCATCAGGCAAATGTGACTGTGTAGCATCACCAACATTGACAAAAATATCTAATTCTCTCTGAGCACTGAAACAGTCTCCATCATTCCGCAAACACTAGCAACACAACATTTACCACAAATTATTAAATCAACACACTGGCTTCCTGGTGAATAACCACGATGCATTGTGTATCAACCATTCTAGCCATTTGAGTGGATGAGCTCAGCGCCCAACAGCTGCTGCGTGTATGTGGTATCCAGTACACATAGCACATGGAGGAAATGCACCTGCAATGACTGCAGTGATTGGAACTGTGAACGAAGTGAGATACTCGATTCATTCAGTGACAGGTAGCAGCCCGCTCAATCCATAACCGACACACACTTTAATAGATTCAACAACACATAAATAGTGAACCTGTGTACTTTTCTATTAAGCACTGATAATGGCAATGTATAAAACAGAATATCTATGTTCAGTTAATCACTAAACCTTTACAAAATGCAGTCAAGAGACCCATTTTTTATATGAAGTCATGCGATTCTGAAATGTACAGTTTTATGTTTCTTTGCTGTTTACCTGTAATTACCTGTGAGAAAAACTGAGTGATGACAGTAGTTTAGGCACTGAAACTGATGATAATCCATAATGTTTTATTAGTGTCATAGTCTTCCAACATCATCCTGAATATGCAATACAGTACCATATGCCTCCTGTAGGGGACAGTAGTGCTCCTCTATAGCATATGAAGCACTGAGTCTGCCTGTGTTTGGAATAGAATACTGTTGTACTTTGATTACTTTTGCTACAGTTCATAGAATGCATCCTGTACTACTGTGTGTGTGTGTGTGTGTGTGTGTGTGTGTGTGTGTGTGTGTTTATATACATACACACACTACTGTTTAACCTTCTGGTGCTCTTCGGTCACTTTTGATTTTTTTTTTAAATCACAGCTTCATCTGAATGGTATGAAACTGGGTGAGTTTTATGGCATTTGGAATGTAAACACACAAAAAAATAAGTGGTCGTAAAAAAGTAGTCTCACTTGTGGTCTTTGGTCAAAAATAACTGACCTTTGGAAATGAATGGGAAATCTAAAAAAAAAAAAAAAACTGCTTCAATGCAGAAAAAAGTTCACAGCAATGATGGGGTGATAGACTAAAACATCAACTTTGCAAAAGAGTGCAAAACCAACACGTCCACTCTGTAACCATAAGCCAAAACAAATCAGAAAACTGCAATCAGACCAGACCCAGAAGAATAAAGCTCTGATAAAACATTCCTGTTCATTTTTGTTACATTTTTATATAATTGTTATGTTTTGTGTAACAAAATGCTTTCTGTGTTCAGGTTTGACTAGTAATAATAATAAAAAAAAACTCATGCTTCAAATCAACATTTCAAACCCCCCAAAAAATCTAAACCTTTACAAAAAGTTGTATTTGAAAATGTCTAAATATATATCTAAACCCACAACTTAATAAAAATAAGCATTTATGTATTTCAAAACAATTAGAGAATTTATAGGTCTTTTATATAGAACTTTATAGGAATCCATTGGCTAAACCATGGAATCGTTTTTTCTTATTTTACTCCCACCAGCACTAATCTGACTTAATAAATTGGATTTTAAAGGCATTGATTCAATTTTAACATGAAATACTGCATTAATTGAAAAGTATTTTTTTTTTCAGTTGAAAGAAATTGATAATAATTATTGCATAAATATTAATTAGTACCATGAAACCATCTCAAAATAAAAAAATATTATAGAACAAAAATATGTTGCATGGATTTTACTGGCGGGGCTACATTTTAGGGTGTTCGGTTACTTTTGACCATGAAGATCACAAGTGTGACTCCTAAATGAGGAGCACCAGAGGGTTAAAAGAAGTTTGGGTCAGTAATATTTTTTAAATTTAAGAACACATTAAATTGGTCAAAAGTTACAGTAAAGACATTTACAGTGTTGCAAAAGATTTATATTACAAAAGAATGCTGTTCAGTAGCGTATATGCTGAATACTGTATCCCACAATGCAAAATCCCACATATATTCTCATTAATATAAACAATTTTACAAAAAAAAAAAAATCCTGTAGAACATACAAGAAAACTCGCTGAATTGATCATGCAGCTTGAACTAGAATACTACTGAAACATAGCATTACATAATTATTCTGTTGCACATAACGGTTAGAAAAATAGTAGGCAGTATTCAGTATATACTGCACACAGTATACAGTAAGGAATAAGCTAGTATTCCATTCCAAACACATGAGCCTGTCTTTCACTCCAACACATCCTGATAAAAATCACAGTGTCATGAATCAACCCTGGAGACTTCTCCAGCGCCCAAGTGACAGCTCAGGATTGTGGATCTGAATGGGTTGTAAAGAAAAACTGAATTATGCGAGTGTAGTTTAGTTAATAAGAGTCAGATCCTCACAGTGAAAACAAACTGCTTTATTGTGCGTTCAAAGGTCTTGGAATAATAAGAAGCATGGGAATTATCTGGAACCTTCTAAAGAGAGCTGGTAATCTGCCCTCAGGTTTCCTCTGCATGTTCCCTCGGTCTCCACATTGAAATGTAAAAAAAAACAGGAGAGTCTGAATGTGATTGTGTTCGGATAGATTTGTTGTTTATATATATATCCCTTTTTCTTCCCTCAAACATCACATCCGACCGACAGCTTGTTTGAGTTTTTTATTCTTGTGTGTGTGTGTGTGTGTTTTAGATACGAATGTCTTTGTGGGTAAATGATTTGTATGTAGTCCTGTTTTACTGAAGAAGATTATGTATATTTGTAAACTATACAGGGACTGTATATATATGTACATAAGATATTTTGTTCTTTTGTAAAGTTTTTAATGTCCTATTAAATTGTTTTTGGAAGATTGTTTTTAAAGTGTGCTTCAATTCCCAATGCTCCCAGAGGAATCGACGTGAATTACATTGAGAACTAAAGTTTTGGGCCAGTTTGGTGTGCAGTGCCACCTAGTGTTCCATTAAAAAAAACTTGTATGTTTTCATAACTGTAAACTCATTCATATAATCCAAATATGACCATCAGCATATTCTTGTAGTCATATACAGAGATGTTTATGGCCTGATTTAATCAGACCTAAAAACTGACTGTATCTGTGAACGTGTGACTAACATGTTGATTCAAACTCTCAGTGGAGAAACCAAATCAGTTTCACTAAGCATACGTCGACTTCATTGCTGTTCCACACTGTCTAGAACAAAAACATCCTTTCTGCCTGTGTGTATTCAGTGTTAAGTGGTCTGGAGGATGGCGTAACGGCTAATAACACCTTACAGTCTCATTCTTTCACAAACATGAAGGACTCGTCACCTGTTTCCACATTCCTCTGTCTACATTGTACACACACAAATGCAAAAGACAGGATACGCTGTTGGTTGCTAAGCTTTTGTCTAAAATCTCAGGACAATTACGTCAAAGGGTACAAAACAGAAAGCAAACTGCTTCAAACAGGTGAACTCTACACAATAGACATCTGCATCTCACACCTCATCATCCGTAGCTCTTTCATGTTTCTGTTAATGCTCAGAACAAGTCTATTTAAACACTGTACTGGTGCACAGTGAAGAGCCCCTGTAAACAAGAATAAGAATATGATTTGTTATTGCTAACTAGGCTCTCTTCTATCATGCCTCATACTAACTTTTTAAACCTCCGTGGAGATGTAGAGGACATACTATTACATTTCTTAAATAAAACTAATAATGATAAGGTTGGAAATATTTTAGGCTTCTGTACACCTAAATTTGATTTTGGAGCGAATACCTTCCTCAAACCATATGGTTGTTGGCTTCTCGTCACTTTTTGGAAATTGATCAGTTCCACACCTAATTGAATTGATCTCTTCAATTTGGCTTTCTTAAGTTTGCATTCTTGTCCAAGAGCTTGTTTGTCAACGTGAATTTTATGCTGTAAGTGTAATTGTGACATATAAATGTAACATATACTTTACTGAAATTTTGGGACTACAAAAGGTCAACTAAAGGTCAAATTTAACTTAAAGACTCCATATTCTGCTCCCAGTCTCTCTTTAAAAAGTAAAGAGCATTGCACTACAGCGAAGGAAAATACAGTTTAATTTACTTATGATTCATTATAAAACATGCTGTAACCTAAGATTACTAAATTGGTTCATTTATTGATACGATTACATTGATGTCGCTTATTTACAGCACACAATGCTCGATGATTAGGCCTCCGACTATGGCCGGATTTGTTGATCGGATTAGCAGCCCAGTGAGGCATTTGTGTAATTCTCTCTCCATTAAAAAAAGGAGAACTGGTTTGTTTGATCTTAATCCCAACTAATTCACGCACTCGCATGCACATCAATCAAAATTCCAGTTTGCAGTTTCGGTGGCTGATGACCCATTGCTAGATCAATAGTCTATTCGTGATTCTGGTCTGTCCCGACACATTTCAGAGGGTTAAGTATTCAAGGACGAGTCGAATCAAAGAGCAACTTTTCTCACCTTTCCGTGGAGTGGGCCGAGCTGCCCCCTCGCAAAGGGCAGGGATATGTTATTTCTGATTGTCTCAGTGAGTATGGGCGCTTTGGAATATAACCTGTGAATATTCACACCTATGTGATGATCAGACTAGAGTGATTAGCGCCGCCATTCACATGCTCCAGGCTGCATTCTTGAATCCGCCGCTGAGGCACATTCAGCTCAACTGAATAAGCATCGGCTGATCATACGAGTAAAATAGATTTGTGTTTATTAAACAGTTGTACTGCACGGAAGGAATTTTTCGCTTGTATATATGTTAATTTAATAGTAAACAATCGAATCGGATATTGGTTGGGAAAAAATTCTAAAGTTGGGCTCGTCCGGGATTTGAACCCGGGACCTCTCGCACCCTAAGCGAGAATCATACCCCTAGACCAACGAGCCGCGATGAGGATGCGAAGTTGGAAAGCACGTATTTAATGGATACCAATCATCGAAATTGTTATATTTATATTTTTATATTTTAGATTAGTTAACATTCTTTTATAACTGGACTGTTCTCTAAGTGAGGCAGATTTCAAGCGGAGCAACAATGTAAAATTCTGCTTTTCTTCACCCCGAAGAACCCATAAATGAGACTTTGATAATAAGTTTACTGTAGAAACGTTACTGGGAAATTTTGTTTGGAATAAAATAGAATATGGATCATTGACGTGTAATGCCTCCGGCGGCTTTTGCCCGTTTACAGTGACCTACTGCTGTTTGTGCTTGTAAGGCTTGAGGAACTAGAAATCCGGCTTATCTGAAGGGAAGAGCCGAGTCAAACAGATTTTAATGTAAATGAACGGGTCATTGATCCCGTTTGGACAGAAATCTTCAAAAGATTAAAACCCAATTGTTTCCATTGGGAAGGCGCACACCCTGTAAAGCAGATTACAGATGAGTCTGTTACAAATGTTTTTTTTTTACCTCAACCTCGACAAATCGGTTAAAAATCTGTTTGCTCACCAGGCTACATGCACAAGGGAAAATAACAACAAACCGTTAAATCTCCCATGATAATTAATATAAAAACAGCGTTTGCTCGGTCGACTGGCAAGACATTAAATCAGTTCTGCTTGATTACTAACGTTAACACTTAAGTGAGCTTTGATAAATGCTACTTTAATTCAGCTGAGATTTGGTGTATGCTGTTTGTTTAACTAGTGTGACCAGACTAAGTGGTTAATTTTATTCCTTCTCAGTATGTTACCTCCTGTAAACTGACTGTAGTGGGAAATCTCTCCGCGCGCTTCTTGAATATGAATCTTGCGACCCGCCCACGAGCAGAGGGGCTCGGAGGGGCGGGTCGAGCCTCATAGCTAAACTATGAAAGCGAGAGAGATTTACTTTGACTCGGACACATTCAGCGAAGGTAGCTCGGTGTGCATCTTGACCACTGGGAAAGAAATCAAACCGGACTTCTCTAGGATTTCTAAACAACAGAAGAGCAAAAATGAAAGCATGCAGGAATTTTCTTGTATTATTCGTCATGTCTTTGGACGCGATTTATCCTTGCACAGGAATATCATGGCTGTAAGTATTTTTATTCGTTAAACGACATGCAGTGTTGGACCATTGAGTGAATTAAGTGGTAATCACCAAAAAAGAAAGGACTAGAAAAAAATAATACGTATTATTCCAACTCTACTCGGCTGTTTCAGAAAGACTCGTAGCATTAATGTCACAATGATTCGAGAACGGAATAATTAGATTCGAGAATGAATCATTCATATGGGTTTATGAACCAATTCAGGTGCACTGAAAAGTTCGTTTTAAATCCAATAGCACATGATTGCAGCAGATTATTTTCACTGTTTATGTAGTTTTTGTCGATTACCTTGTGGAAAGCCTATGTTAGAAATTGGGCATTATAAAATTAAAATAAATTAGTTATATGTTTTGGATATTTACGGCAGACTTGCTCAGCTTATTTGTGTGTTTGCAGTGGTTTAACGGTAAACGGCAGCTCGGTGGGGTGGAATCAGACGCATCACTGTAAACTGCTAGATGGACTTGTGCCAGATCAGCTGCAGCTCTGCAGACGGAACCTCGAGCTCATGCACAGCATCGTGCACGCGGCCAGACTCACCAAGAGCGCGTGCAAGAGCTCCTTCAGCGACATGCGCTGGAACTGCTCCTCCATCGAGAGCGCGCCTCACTTCACCCCGGACCTGGCTAAAGGTGATGCATAAAGTACATGAGGGAGGCTGTCCTTGTATAACATGTTGTGAGTTAGCCACATTTTCAGTAAATAAACATTTATTCAAATAATTATGTTTTGTAATCGTTCACGAACAGCATTGTACTGACCAACCAGTATGTACCAGTATGTTTAGAAACACTACTTTTTAGATATAGCCTACACTACAAAAGTACTGGGACACCACCTTATAATGTAAAGGTTTTACTACTTTAGTCATTTCCACGAGTACAAACCTTAATGTTTAATTATATAATGATATTCTAGGGAATTGACAATTTTCTATTCTAATATGACGGTGCGTAAGGCAAGGTTAAATAAGAAACGAAGAACATGACTGGTCTTAACAGCCATTTTAGACACTTCCAAAACTGTTGCAACAGAGATTGAAATACAATTTTTAATACATGAAGTTTTGGAAGTGACTTTTTCTGTTCTAAAGAAAGGGACGTTGCAATACTTGTGTCTATATAGTGTATGTACAAGTCATTGGTGTTTGGTGATGAGTTTTTTGCTCAAGGTCAGTATAGCTGTCAGTTTAGCTGGGATTAGCTTGGCTTTCTGCAGACCAGTCAAGTTCTTCCACACTGACTGAAATCAATCATTTATTTTTTAACATTGCATGCACTGTCATATTAGAATAGAAAATCTGTTCTTCCAAGGGGGTGTCCCAATACTTTTGGCAATATCAGCTATGTAAAAAAAAATCACATTCACTAATTCATAATATAAATTCGTAAACTCCACACAAATGTACTGAGTTCAGGTTGCTAGTGTTTGCATAGGTGATCTAACAGTGGAGTCTCTGTGCAGGGACCCGCGAAGCAGCGTTTGTGTTCTCCCTTGCCGCTGCAGTGGTCAGTCATGCCATCGCCCGTGCCTGTGCTTCCGGAGAGCTCCCCAGCTGTTCCTGTGCGCCAGCGCCCTCAGAGCAGGCGGCCCCAGACTTCCGCTGGGGTGGCTGCGGAGATAATGTTCGCTACGGCCTGCAGATGGGTTCGGCTTTCTCAGACGCACTCATGAGGAACCGCCGCTCAGGACCACAGGCCTTCAGACTCATGCAGCTTCACAACAATGCAGTGGGAAGACAGGTAAGCTCAACCGCATGCTCAATTTCCACCAAAGACTGACTTTATTTGTAAATGAAATTGATGCACTCATCTGTGAACAGAATACTATCTGACTGTAACACTGAGACACGCATTTTCTCTGATGCAGCTCATTTCATTAATGTGTTTTGTTGTTTTTGCATAGGCACTCATGGATGCTCTAGAGATGAAGTGCAAATGCCACGGTGTTTCTGGCTCCTGCTCTGTGAAGACCTGCTGGAAGGGCCTTCAAGACATCAGCAGCATCTCAGCCGAACTCAAGTCTAAATACCTATCGGCCATCAAGGTCATTCCACGGCAAATTGGCACCCGCCGACAGCTAGTCCCCCGTGAGATGGAGGTCAGGCCGGTCGGAGAGACTGAACTTGTTTATCTGGTCAGCTCGCCTGATTACTGCTCACAGAACGCCAAGCAGGGGTCATTCGGAACCACAGACAGGTGAGATATGCATCAACGGTCAGGATTATTGATTACTGACGAGTTGAGAAAGAGCAATCAGTTCTCAGTCACTGTAATGAATGAGGGACGATCACTGATCTGACAGATGGGACAGAGCACAAAGAAAACAGAATTGGTTAAACATTATCACACACAAAAAGACACAAAAACTGATTCTCACAATGCAAATAGGCTATTTGCCAGTATTAAAATACATTATGTGTGAATAATTTTCTCTCTATTGTTTCTGTAGGCAGTGTAACAAGACTGCGACCGGCAGTGAGAGCTGTGGACTCATGTGTTGTGGACGAGGGTATAATGCCTACACGGAGGTGCTGGTGGAGCGCTGCCAGTGTAAATATCACTGGTGCTGTTACGTGTCCTGCAAAACCTGCCATCGCACTATTGAGAGATACGTCTGCAAGTGACAAGCCACCCTTATGGACTGTCTTCACTGACAGATTGAAGGAGGCAGGGTGCAGTGCTGGATGAATGTGCATGATCTTTTTAGAGCCATAAGTGAGTGGATAATCCTCTCTGAGGGCTGTAAGGATGCCGTGCAAGTGGAGAAAGAAGAGCCGGAGTTGAGGAATACGGGATGGTGAAAGACTTAATGAATGACTGTAAACAAAGAACCCTGCAGTGAGGCCCTTAAGGCACCCCGCAGAAAAGCAGAGTGATAAGTAGTAGCCGCTCACAGCAAAACTCACACTCTGGCACAGAGAAAGAGACTTGGGGGGAGGGTAGGACTGTTCTGGTGAAAAGTAATACTTTACATATTGCAGATCTATTCAGATCTGTTTTGGGGCCAGTTGCATAAAAGGTTTAGACTGACAAGTTAGTCAACTAATTTTTTTTAGCTAAGACTGGTCTTTATTTGTTTTGTTTTGCATTGATTAGTCAAAGTTGAATCCAAAAATTAGACTTGTACAAAAAAAAACTTGTACTTGAGAAACTACAGAGGCTAAGTTTATGCAACTGGCCCTTGGTCAGATCAATTTCATAGGTTCCACAGAAGCAAGAGATGGAAATCAAACTGTTTGGTTTGGTTGACCAGAAGTTCTATGCACTCAGTTTTGATTATGAAGGATTTGATGAATTCATTGTATTCCATTGTATTCATGAAAAGAAGGATGAAGGCCATGCCTTTCACCTCGGGAATTTTGTACATTTTCTGTAAAAATGAAAATTTGTATTTATTTTATTAAAATATTTAATGTGAAAGAGTCTAATTTGTAATTTTTCATTATGTAAGAGTTAAAGGGATAGCTGGTCCAAAAATTAGAACTGTGGTGTTCCAAACCTTTATGACTTTTTTCTTCTGCAGAACATATAAAAAAAGATATTTTGAAGAATGTTGGTAGCCAAACAGTATTGGCACCCCTTGACTTACACTGTATAGACAAGAAGCACAGATACATTTCTCAAAATATCTTACTTTATGTTATATTAGGTCATATGGGTTTGGAATGACATGACTGTGAGTATATGATGACAGAATTTTTTTTTTTGGTGAAGTCTTGCTTACAGTCAGTCTAAAGCAGTTTTGAAGATTGATGTTGGTCAGAATCTGATCAGCATTTTATAGCAGTTCTGTATGTGAACATGACCAACATTCTTCCACATCAAAGACATTTTCAGGATATCAGTGCTATAGAGAGATTTAAAGCCCAGATAGCAAGAATTCAACAGAAGCTAAGGGAGAAAGAGACAGAGGGTTAACCTGTTTTGCAGTTCCATTTGTCCTTTGATTTGGCTGATTTTTATCTTTGCATTGTTACAGAAAGACAAAAGCACACACAGACCTCTGGGCTCTTTGCAGAAACAGGCTGAGCCTTGGAGGGGGTTTAACTTTGCTCAACAGCTTACAGTCAAGGGCCCTCAAATGCTTGTTGATGTAAAAAAAATACACTAGCAGAGAAGAATGTTGGGTGATGCTGCTAAAATATTAGCAATTATATTTTCTTTACAAAAGTTCATCTTTTGGATTTAATCAGTCACAGGAAGCAATAGATAGACAGTAGAAAGGTGTTTGAGATGCATTTGATATCTCAAGGATGAAGGAGTGTAATGCCGTTTCTTTCTCTGTCTAAAAATATGAATCCGTTTTTCCGACATGAGATTATTCTCTCTTCTTTCGCTGTTGACTGCACACGGTGTGAATCTCTGGAATGCGGCTCCTCATTTAACCGGGTCCCGTGTATTGTTTACTAGGAGTATAACACCACACTCCAACACCATGAGTATTTACACACACAGTCTAAGGAAGAGTTGAATAGCTTGACTGTTTGCTGAGTAATTGTTTGTGAAAACAGATGCAGGACAATCCCACCGATCTCTGCTGACAGACTCATCCAAACCTCTTTTTTACACACATGTTTTTCTGTCACAGTGGGATCTTTACATTGACTTTTGAGTTGTTTCATTAATTTCGCTATGTTATACTGAACTAGGTCACAAACCTTCCCCTTTCAAAAACCTTTAGGCATTTTTGGGTTTAATTCAAATGTTTAGTCCCTTTATTAAACACTTCTTCTCATATAGCAGGAAAATCTAGTAATTTGCTATCTGAGGTTTCCATTTGAACCATGTATTTGAGTGTGTGTGTGTGTGGCACCTGTCAGTTCTGCCCCCCATATTGCAAATGACAAAGCAAAGGGCACATAAGGCTACAAATCTCAGCTGGACACACACACACACACACACACATACTGAGAATAGATCTGCAAGTGACTCCAAATATGTGAGGAATCAACAGTATGGCGTGACAAAAATAGAACCTAAAAAAATCTTTTGTGCTACCAACATGTTGGAAAACTGGGTGGAAATGTTCAGATGTATGCTGTTTTCAGTTATTTTCAGCTCATGGGTTCTCCTGGCGTTAATTTGAATGTGGTTTGTCTATGTCGGCTGTTATTCTATAGGGTGACAGTTGATGTATGTCGTATGTTCCAAGGGTAGAGATCAGGGTTAAAGGTCATGCCTGGGTTAGGGTTAGTCCTCTACTATGAGGGGAATTTTCTTTTTGTGGCCAGAAAGACAAAATAACCTCAAAGCCCATTAAAATGATTAAAAAATTGCGTCTTTAACACACATAATCTCACACCTGTTCGATGGCCTTTAGCTGCAGACAGAAACTCAGATGTGTGGTTAACCATCAGATTAAGAAAAGTCTGGATCAGGATCAGTGAACTGAATAAACACATTTAATTAAGCCTAGAGAGAGTTCTCTTCTATCACAGTAACAGCTCTAATGTGTCATGGTTTCGCAACAGCAGATCATGCCAGAGGTTCAGCGATACAACACCATGGGAAAATGAGTTGAGTTTCTACTTTGTCCTAACAAAGGCTCAGTCTTCGATGGTAAAACAGCCCTGGAATATGTTACTTTATGAAGTTTATTTGCCCTACACAGTATGAATGGCTCTGTTAAACACTCCCAGGCTCCTTTATTGCAGGTAAAATCATTAATATCAGCCAAACGTGCTAAATTGCCTTCATACACTCACACAAACAAATAATCCAGCATCCAGTGATGCATGAAGTGACAGAGACCTGTGAGACAAATGGTTTCTGCATGCTAATGTTGTCACAGATCTGTGTTTGTACAGGGTGTAAAGCTTTTTAAAATGAAAACTGAGCAGACCTGTGGGAGATATGTTTTTTTTTAAGGTTCTTGCTTTTCCTACTTAGAATTTTTAAAGATATGGTTCAGAATGGTCCTGCTGACAGAAAAAGAGCAGGAGTTTTGCATTCTGAGAGGCAAAGCTTTCTCTGAATATTTTCACTGTGTTAAGCCATTTGATATAATTAAAAAGGCAAAAATATATATGCCTAGTACAGGAACTCATTCCGTTGCAGCATATACTGTCCAGGGTAGGACAAGCAACAGAAATTAGGATGGGAAAGTAAGTTTTACGTAGTAAAAATGATAATTTTGTAATATAATATGACTTTATATGTGTTTTAGATATTTGGGATATTAGGGACAATTTCCAAATATTTATTGCTTGTTTTAAACAAAATTATACATATAAAAAAACATTGACTGCTAAGCATAGGCTGCTCTGGTATTTAAAATATTTGTAAATATACATTTTACATTAATATTTGCTATCATAAGAGCAGGATAGTACACTGGTATACTCATGAACACACCTTCAGGTGAGGGCTGTAGTTTTTTTTTTTTTATGTATCTGTTCATTTACAATTATTTGTTTATTTCATTGTTACAAATTATGATGATAAATAATCTTTAATGATTGTCAAAATTAATGATAAAATGTTTTATTTCCAAGGTTTTCAAAAGTGGATTTCATTATTTGAGTATTAGTTACATATTACTATTTTCCTTCATTACTTAAAACATTTTTAGGAGTAATGTTAATTAAGAGCAATGCTTGTACATTTTGCCAAAAATATCTTAGAAACATTTTTCTGCAACTGTAATTTTGTTAAAAACCTTGGGACACAATTTATGAGTAGGAGTTTGTTACAAAGATATCACATTGTTCATTTTGGTGGTTTTATGAAAAACAAAGAGATTGATTTTTAAATATTTTGCTTATAGGTTTACTTATAGGTTTACTTACTTCAAGTTTTGTGACAAAATTTGAATTGTATTATACTTTATATAATAATTTTCTTTTATATAGGCTATTTCGTTATTTATTATTTGTAAGTTTGTTAGTTCTTGGTTTGTTTTACCTACTTCACCCAAAATGAAAATGAGACTGTTTTAAAAACCCATGGGCTCTCTACAGGAGGCCTTTATTCACCCCCAGAGCCATGTGCGAGAGGTTTTGTTATGGATGCGCGCCTTTATTTGAGGCCTTGTGAACTGTTCAACTGTAACACCTGCTGACTGCAATGATAGTGTGGAACAGCCAGGACAGTTTTTAATATAACTCCGAGCGGATTCGTCTGAAAGAAGAAGGTCATATAACATTACACCGTTATGCTTCGATGGTGAGTGAAGCCAATTTTCATTTTTGGGTGAACTAACACTTTCACTTCTCTTTAAATGATGCTGAAAATGCCTATATGTTATTTAAAGAGGTCTCTCCTGCTACATTAGCGTCATACTGAGTCTGTTGACATCTACAGTGAGACGCCAGAACTGCAACAAAGAGAACCGACCGGAAGCAAAGAACCGGAACAAACGGAAGACGAGGCGGACAAATACGCTTTGAGAAATGGCGGCCGCTGAAGACGATAACAGTAAACAAAACCCCAGTGGTTCAGAGGCTCCGAGACTGTCGGATTTACTGGACCGGGGCTGGAAGCTGTTTGAAGAGGTGGACACTACAAACGAGCCGAGCAGCTCTACTGCAGTGCAGGTGAAAGTGAAGCGCGCTATCATGCAGCTGGAGGAGGCGACGAGGATGGTCAATCAGCTGGTCTTGTTCAGGTTAGAGGAACACACACACACACACACACACACACACACTAAAAACCCGACTGTAAACGAGGCGACATATTAAATCACTTCTGTTATTATCAACGTAATGTTAGCTGTCAAAGGACCGCGAGCGAGCGATGATAACGAGAACTTTGTTTTGTATAGTCATTAGTTGCCAATTAAAACAGTCAATGTAAGGATATGCATTTTACTTTTACAGTAATGTACACTAAAGGCCATTTTTTCTAAAAAAAAAAAGTGTATGTATCGTTACTCAATTCTTACAGTTATATAGAGTATTTTTTGGCTACACAGATATAGACAGATATTACAGTGGCGGCTCCAGACAATTTTGATTGGGGGACGCAATGGGGGGTCCTGGTCATTTCAAGGGGGATCTCATGAAAACCAACAAAAAATACAGTGGACATGGCTAATAACTGCATATTACTGCTACTAAACAACAAAAACAACACAGCATATCAACTACTTTGTTTTTAATAATTAATTAATCAATTGCAGTTTGCAAACAATATGCTCAAACTTTAAAGGGTTGGCGTTTTAAATGGTTCGGGTCTCCAATAAGCATTAATCCACAAATGACTTAAGCGGTTAACTTTTTTAACGTGGCTGACACTCCCTCTGAGCAGGGCCATGCAGTGACCTTTGGAGGGTCAGGTGCTCAAAGTATAAAAGGGGCACATGGAACAAGGCTTTAAATGGCGCTGTTTAAAATATCAATATAGCAATTTATTGTGATGCATTCCTTGCTGATTTGCGTATCGATATGGATGATTATGTATTGATACAGCAGCAAATGCTTTGATGCAGTTTTGAAAAAGAAACAATAGAGAAGACAATTTTAAGTTTAAAATAATAATAGATCTGGGATTAAAAAACTGAAAAGTCTTAAATTGTCCCAACCTGATGGCTTTTTCTTCTCTGTTCTACAGAATAATTAAGAACAGCGGTTATAGTAAAAACTATAGAAAACACTTGTGCCTCTACATTTTCCTCTTTCTCACCAGCCTCTGTCTCATGGCTTGCTGTTACCTGCTCTCTTTCTGTCACTTGTGCCTCTACATTTCCCTCTTTTTCTTCCTCTATCTCCATCTCCTCATTTGATTTATTACTTTCCACTCTCTGTCCATCTAGGAACAAGGCTCAATTTACTATTTCAGCATTAATCTATTATTTTAACCATCACTACTACTCTTGCACCTAATCAATACGTCCACCTTAAATATTGATACAAAACATAAAAAACTGATACACTGGAATATAGTGATTAATATTATTATTACTGTTGTAGTTGTCTAAAATTTAACACCTTTGCAATGTAAACAAATGACAGGCTACATTTGTTATTCATATCCCTCACACTGCACTTTGATGTCAGGTATATTATGCATTTTTTATTGACATTGATATTTTTACATTTATTTCCAGAGAGATATTATTGAGTTTACAGGCTAAAGTGGTCTTGCTTTTGTAAACACTGTTGCTATTGTAGAAAAAAAAAATATTTGCGTCACATTTAAAATATAATTATATTTTAATTCATTTCTGAATTGTTTTTATTTTTATAATGATAATTCAGAGAATGAGAAAATCTGAATAAGCCTTACCAGTGTTGTGATAATTATTTTTAAGGCACTCTACGTGTTAAAAAATAAATAAGTACTGTAATATAATAAAACATTAGTCAAATAACATATAAAAGACCAGACCCCTCGATGTCTGTAAAACTTTTCTCCCTCAAACAGCACGCTAGTGTTACTTCTACAGTTGTGGCCAAAAGTTTTGAGAATTACAAAAATATTAGTTTTCAAAAAGTTTGCTGCTAAACTGCTTTTAGATCTTTGTTTCAGTTGTTTCTGTGATGTACTGAAATATAATTACAAGCACTTCATACGTTTCAAAGGCTTTTATCAACAATTACATGACATTTATGCAAAGAGTCAGTATTTGCAGTGTTGGCCCTTCTTTTTCAGGACCTCTGCAATTCGGCTGGGCATGCTCTCAATCAACTTCTGGGCCAAATCCTGACTGATAGCAACCCATTCTTTCATAATCACTTCTTGGAGTTTGTCAGAATTAGTGGGTTTTTGTTTGTCCACCCGCCTCTTGAGGATTGACCACAAGTTCTCAATGGGATTAAGATCTGGGGAGTTTCCAGGCCATGGACCCAAAATTTCAACATTCTGGTCCCCGAGCCACTTAGTTATCACTTTTGCCTTATGGCACGGTGCTCCATCGTGCTGGAAAATGCATTGTTCTTCACCAAACTGTTGTTGGATTGTTGGAAGAAGTTGCTGTTGGAGGGTGTTTTGGTACCATTCTTTATTCATGGCTGTGTTTTTGGGCAGAATTGTGAGTGAGCCCACTCCCTTGGATGAGAAGCAACCCCACACATGAATGGTGTCAGGATGCTTTACTGTTGGCATGACACAGGACTGATGGTAGCGCTCACCTTTTCTTCTCCGGACAAGCCTTTTTCCAGATGCCCCAAACAATCAGAAAGGGGCTTCATCTGAGAATATGACTTTGCCCCAGTCCTCAGCAGTCCATTCACTATTTTTTTTTTAAGAAGGTCAATCTGTCCCTGATGTTTTTTTTGGAGAGAAGTGGCTTCTTTGCTGCCCTTCTTGACACCAGGCCATCTTCCAAAAGTCTTGGCCTCACTGTGCGTGCAGATGCGCTCACACCTGCCTGCTGCCATTCCTGAGCAAGCTCTGCACTGGTGGCACTCCGTTCCCGCAGCTGAATCCTCTTTAGGAGACGATCCTGGCGCTTGCTGGACTTTCTTGGACGCCCTGAAGCATTCTTTACAAGAACTGAACCTCTTTCCTTGAAGTTCTTGATGATCCTATAAATTGTTGATTTAGGTGCAATCTTAGTAGCCACAATATCCTTGTCTGTGGAGCCATTTTTATGCAACGCAATGATGGCTGCACGCGTTTCTTTGCAGGTCACCATGGTTAACAATGGAAGAACAATGATTTCAAGCATCACCCTCCTTTTAACATGTCAAGTCTGCCATTCTAACCCAATCAGCCTGACATAATGATCTCCAGCCTTGTGCTAGTGAACATTCTCACCTGAGTTAACAAGACGATTACTGAAATGATCTCAGCAGGTCCTTTAATGACAGCAATGAAATGCAGTGGAAAGGTTTTTTGGGATTAAGTTAATTTTCATGGCAAAGAAGGACCATGCAATTCATCTGATCACTCTTCATAACATTCTGGAGTATATGCAAATTGCTATTATAAAAACTTAAGCAGCAACTTTTCCAATTTCCAATATTTATGTAATTCTCAAAACTTTTGGCCACGACTGTACACTACAGGCTACACACAGCAATATAAACAACATATCTGCATGTTCTCACATCACATCGTCCTTGTAAAATAATAATGAGTAAATAAACATCAAAATCACTTCGCTGAGAATGAAACATCGCTTACCAGCTGCCACGGTGTTGAAAATATCCTCTAGCAATTTAAAAATGCGCGTGCGGCGTGAGGAATCGTCCCGGTCGGATGAAGTCATTGTCGTCAGGTGAAAGGTCATCATGTTGGTCATTTTATTTACGGCTAAATTATTATTAATTAATTGTACTAATATTATGATTGGGCGTGGGCAGGCATTCACAAAAGGGAATGTTATTACAAAAAAATTCGAGGAAATTTTGCTTTGACAAAAGGGCACTTAAGGGGCAAAGGAGCAGGTGCTCAAGTGAACCGGCTCTTTCGGACAGTTCGATCAAATAAACCAGTTGAAAAAAAAAATGGTTCACTGGTTCTTTTGCACTCGACATAATGGCGTCATTGATGACTGCCCTTCATTTAAGCCGTCATTTAGGTTCTCGAATCGGACGCGTCCGACAGAAACGTTTCTCGGTTCAGTGTACAAATAAATGTCAAAATAATTATTATTATTTATTATTGTTCTGCGTAGTTTGAAGAGAAACATTTTTTAATCTTTATCCCGGATATCTTTTTTTAATCAGGAAGAGGGTGGGGGCTCAAATGGGGGGTCAAGGCATTTTTTGGCAGGGTCTTGAGACCCCCCCCTGGTCCCGCTGGTGCAGATATAGAATAGAATATTACAGGAATACATAATTTTTCTTTCAGCATCTATAATGTATTTTGTGTGTATTTTGCCTTGTGCTGTTTAAATAATAAGCTGACAATTAAACTAACATTACAATTATACATACTGTGCAACAATATCTTTGAACGTGAGAAGCACATTTTGCAAAAAAAAAAAAAAAAAAAAAAAAAGATTATAATAATAATCCAATGAGTCACATGATCATTACAAAACACCCACTAAGTTAAACTCAGAGGAGTACTTACTTATTAATTTCCTTTTTTTTTTTTGTAGTCATAATGAGGCATTGGAGGAAATCTCCACAGCTGACCTGAAGTATCTGTTGTTGCCGGCTCTTCTGGGAGCGCTCACCATGAAACAGGTGAACCCCAGCAAGCGTCTGGAATACATGCAGGCGGCCCGCATCTACTTCATGGACTTCCTCCAGAGGTGCAAGGACTATGATGTGTGTAGTTTTCAGCTGCCTAGAGCCAGCGAGAACACAGCAGACACTCCTCCTGAGGAGCAGACCAATCCAGCAGTCCTGATGCCAGCCTCACAGCCAGACCTCATCGCAATGGCAACACAAAGACAAGCCAAAATAGAGAGGTGGGTTGGCGCTGAAAAACATGCAGTTATTTTATATATACGCTGGGGTAAGATTTTTAAAAATGCTTTTAAATTAAGTCGCTTATGCTCACCAAGGCTGCATTTATTTGATAAAAATACAGTAAAAACTGACGATTGTGAAATATATTACAATTTCAATTAACTGTTTAATGTTTTAATAATCTGTTTCTCATGAAATTTCGTATTGTAATATATGCTGTTTTGGTGCTCAAGAAACTTTCTTCGTATTAATAATGTTGTGCTTCTTATATTTTGGTGGGAACTGATACATTTTTTTTTGTTCATGATTCTCTGATGAATAGCAGAAAGTTCAAAAGAACAGCATTTATTTGAAATGGACAATTTTTTCACATTATAAATGTTTTTTTTTTTGATCAGTTTAAACTGTTCTTACGGACACATTTGAATGATAGTGTATATGTAATATTTGTACAAGGTTTGTGTCTTGTCCATCAGTTGTGCCAATGTTTGTGTAACGTTCATGTGTGGCATATTTACTCTGTAAGTTGTTTCCAGGTTTATGCAGCGTAAGGAGACAGAAGCCAAGCTGAGTGAGATCAGAGGGCTGGTTGAATCTGGTTTAGCCGATGAAGAGGTGGTGAGAGAGTTTTACCTGCTGCATGTACGCAGGTGGATCACACTAGCAATTGAGGAGATCGACTCTATCAACCAGGAGATGGAGATTCTGAAACGAATGGAGCTTTTCAAGCAGGTATTTGATTGCCACATGAATTTTGTGTGTGTGTGTGTAAATGATGATCTTTCGCTCTACCAACCTATGATTTACTGCAAAAAATATATATTAATCAGTGTTGGGGAGTAACTAGTTACATGTAATGGAACTAAGTAATTTAATTTTATAAATAAATGTGCTTAGTTATGTTTTAGGACTAGGTGAAGCAATCCCATTTTTAAGACCTGAGGTATGAGTGGTGACGATGCATCCATCGGTGTAATTTCCTCACTGTGATGGTGGTTGAGTGGGATGAGAATGGGGGTTTTTGCTTCATCGGGGTCATCAGGTGGGCACCCTCCTTCTCTGGTGTTTCAATGATGGGCCCACGACACCTCCAGAGGGCTCATCGGCAGCACCTGGCGTCCCAGGTGTGCCCCCCTCTGCTTTCAACCCCTCAATGCCTCAGGTAATATTAGGGGCCCAGTTGGAGTCTCCCCTTTTCACCCAAAGCCATCGACTTGCTTCTTCTGCTGCACCTGAGAGGGCTTTGATGGTTCGGCGTAGGATTTGACCTTGCACTCCCAATTCCTTAAGCAGCCTGATGGTTGACTTGCCCACGAAGCCTCTGCAGCCGACTTCCACTGGGCAGACCTTGGATTTCCATCCGCGTTGCTCAGCATCAGCTGCCAACTCTGTGTACTTAAGGCTCTTGCGCTCAAATGCCTCCTCCACAGCAGCCTCCCAGGGAACGGTAAGCTCTATTATATACACAATGTGAAGTGAGGAGGACCAGAGCACAAGGTCTGGTCTGAGATTTGTTGTGGCGATCTCAGAAGGGAAGTGAAGTCTTTGGTTCAAATCTACCACCAACTTCCAGTCTCGAGCCCTTCCAAGCTGGCCGACATCCGATGTTGTTTGGACTTTGGCTGTCTTTGTACCTTCTCGGATGAACTCTCTTGCATATGAGGGAAGAGATGATGGGGGAGGCAGGGCATTGATCTGTAACCGTCTGCACTTCAAGGTAGCTGCTAGACATTTCAGGACATGGTTGTGCCTCCAGGTATAGCGGCCTTGTGACAAGCTTGTCTTACATCCAACCAGAATGTGTTTAAGGTTTGCAGGGGATGGACAGAGGGGGCATGTCGGGTCTTCTCCATACCATTGGTTGAGGTTTGAGGGGGAAGGCAGGACGTCGTACGTTACACGTAAGATGAAGCTGATGTGAAATGCTTCCATGCCCATCAGCTCCCTCCAGGATAACTTTCTCCTCTCAACTCCCTCCCATCTCGTCCATTGTCCTTGCTTGGCTTGTGAGATAGCCTTTACACACCTTGATGCCTGCTCGTGCCGACGCACCTCCTCAACAACCAGCCGTCGGCGCTGAGCTGGAGCTGCCCTTTGCCACGATGGTCTACTGTCTCCCAGGCCAAGGCCTCCTCTCCCCTGTTGCACATTACCAGTGATGTCTCTGTGCCTGAGGTCTGACTTTGCCTGGTGAGTAGCAGCCGCTGGGTTCCATTTCCTTCCAGTCACCAGTGTAGGAGCTGTTCTGGAAACACATGGGTCACGGGACTCTGTTAGTGTCATTTCCAGCCTTACTTTGGAGCACTTGATTTTAAGGTGTCCTTGTTACAGTGTACTTTTACATTTAAGTACCCGGTTATATTAATTATATACATGTACTTACTATATGGTTAAGATTAGGGTTTGGTTTAGTGTTACTTGCATGTAATTATGCATCATTTATTGTTGTTATAATAGTAAGTACATGTAATGTGTAACAAGGATACCCTAAACTGTAACCAAAATGTGGTAAAACTAATAGAAATAGTTACATGACTTATTACATTTTAAATAGAGTAACTTGTAATCTGTACCATTACATTTCCAAAGTAACTTTTCCAACACTGATAAAAATTTAAATATTTAAATTGATAGATATCTTTATTAATAATTGTTTGTTTCTGTAGAGCGCCCCCCAGCCATCTCCACCTAAAAGACCACCCATGAAGCCTTTTATCTTGACTAAGGATGCTGTGCAGGCAAAGTACGTGTGCATATGGAGTGTGTCTGTGAAGTTCAGTGCTGCAGTATTAGTTTGTGTGATTTCTTTTATTTTTACGTTTTGCAGAGTGTTTGGTGCAGGGTATCCCAGTCTTTCCACCATGACAGTGGATGAGTGGTATGATCAGCACCAGCGGCAAGGATGTTTACCTGACCAGGGCATACCACGCAGTGCAGGTGCTTACATACATATTGGGTGCTTTTGCAGAACATAGATTATATTTAGAATGTATTAACGGATGATTAAATGATTTTGTCCTGCAGTCTTACTTTTAGTTATCTCAGTTTAAGCTCAGATCATCAAGTGGCTCTGTCTTTCCACCTCAGCAGATGTTGATATAGAGGAAGATGAGAGAGCGGAAAGAGAGAGGAAGGAAGAGAACGATGATGAAGAGGCTCTGCAAAAGGCACGTGACTGGGACGACTGGAAGGACACACACCGGAGAGGATATGGCAACCGCAAAAACATGGGCTGATCTGATTCCACACACTCACATATACACGCACGCATCCCTTCATGTCCCTCCAAAAAACCTCCCAATGCTGCCAATATGTGACATGGACACAGCAGAGAGTGGCACTGTAGTGGTTAGTTAAGGTGGTTCCTTTTTTTTTCTTCTAAACCGAGTTTGCATATTTGACATTCCTTTCTATGTCTCTTAATAAATCTTAAATCTTGGTGAGCTTAAATGAGACCCTAAACCCCTGAGCATCTGTGGAGACGGATGTTTGGGCGTCACCCTTTCCTACACGATTAAAAGTTTGCCTTTTCATGGATGTTGTATTGAGTGCAGCATTTCTACAGAAGTGTTCTTGTACTGTCAGCTTTTAGTGTCAAAATCAGTTGACTCAGAAGGACATTGTCACCCACATAATTACAATTTATGTGGTTTGATTTGAAGCCGGTTAAGACTGCATGTTTGTTAAGTATTAGCCGATATTGCTAGGCCTCGTTGTCTGTTTCAGAGGAGATACTTAAGACGGTACTGCAAGAACATTTAGAACCAATATCAGAACTTGCATGGATCTGAGACTGTGGTTCAGAACTGCTGAAGAAACTGTGTGGGATGTTGAAACAAACGGTCTAGACTGCCTTTTTTAATCTGAAATGTATTTATTATCTGCCACCATTGCTTTTCTCTTTGTGAGGTCAACTTTCAGTTCTTCAGTAAACATAAAGTGAAATCACCTATCGACAGCCTATTTATTGTTTCAAGCAATCTGAGGTCTGTAGTAATAATGCTTGCTCTGTGATTTAATACGAAACATTTCATATTATCAGCATAACAATTTGAAAGCCATAGAATTGAAAAATTAACATGCATATATGATTATTCGGTGTGTCCTTGTTTGCAATCAACTTTACAAGTGCAAAAGCTGATGATCAAAAATGACAACCAAAAATCTGATATTTTTTTTATTTGCCATTCATAATTGAGTTGAGAATGTGTTATTAAATTCCAAGTACATTTCAGTATTTCAAGTGAGGTTTCAGAATTGCATTTGTATTTAGTGTAGTAAATATATTTTTCAGTATAAATCACCCAGTATAGACATATTTACAGATGATAATAGAGATCAGTTTTAAAGCAGGAAATAATAAAGTTGTGTTCCGTAAATTATGTAAGTTCCTTATGTCATTCCCATTCAACATCCTGGCCAAGTCTTTATTGTATAACTTTTCTTTTTTCAATTGATCAAAATCCTAAAAATCCTTTTTTTTTTCTAGTATCGTAGACTTAATTGGGGTCGTGGAAATCCATTGCGGAGGTTTCCATGGTCAGAGGAACCGTAGAGTGGAGCAGGAGAATAGGGCTGGTTGTGTTTCTGTAGGAGAGCAGAAGGATGATTTATTTAAGGAAAAGACCTTTGGTCATCCTCAGTAAGCTTATATCCTGAGTCTTATCAGAACACTGCTTCTGAATTGCTCATATGCTGTACATTGTACCATAATATCCCCATGGAGGAAAACAAAAACTCAAACGTTTACTAATCCAATTACGAAACTGAAATGTTTAAATTTGAACCATACCAGGTTATCATATAGGTGTGAAGGGGCACGTGGTCTGTAATCACTGTGGTGGTCTGCAGAAGGACTGTGCTCTTCATAGGGGTTTCGGCTGGGTGAATCTATAGCATAAGGGTTGCTAACAATCTGACCCCGAACTGCGCCACTGCTACAATCACACAAATACACAACACAAAAATCACTGATTTAAACATACAATACAACACATGGAGATGAAGATTTTCACTTTATGATCTTGATATAGATTTACACACAGAGAATATATTTTGCCAGAGAATCTGCTGTGAAATCATATGAGATCTTAATTTTATGTAGAATTATCAATTACCTGTAGGGCTGCACAGGACCTCCCATAGGAGGGTCACGCATTCCGGTGTACATGCTTTTACGGAAACAAGACAAATTCTCTTAATAGGACAATAGTGTCATAACAATAACAAAATTAATCAATTATGAAAAAATAAAGCAGTTCTACAGATGGCAGCATTGCTATTCAACTTGAGTCAGCTGATTCAGTTGTTCAAACAGACTCCAACTCAGCCTCATGAGCAGTTTTACATGGTAATTAATCATATGGTAAATATGAGCAATTATCTTTAGTTAGTGTTTTGTCAATGGAGAGCAAGGAATTTTAGTTCACACTTAAAAACATGGTTTAATTTATCTACAAAGTCATGTTGTCCACATACATGTTTGGCTCACGGGGTCGTCCATCAGGCATGCTGTCAACAGATGGGCGCACACCTCTGGATACACTATATTAAATAACAATGCAGCAAATATAATATAATCCGAAATAATGGTTCAAACACATCCGGGATTAATTTCACTATATATATTACTAGGCCTGTTATAGATAACATATAGAACATGTTGATTCAATGTCTATTTAATAATTTAAGTAACATTGACTATGTACCTATAGGGCCGAGCAGGACCTCCCATTTGAGGATCATGGATCCCACTTAATATGCAGCAGAGACAAAGCAATTAAAAATAAAAAAACAACAACATCCAGCAACAGGCAAAATTATATTCACATACATTTATTAACTAAAAATGGGGGAGGTGGGGTTTGTGATGATTCTATGCTAATATAAATGCCACAAAAATACTACAAGGCTTCATATAGGACACCATTAAGGCAGGACACCACAGGTGAATAGGGTAAAAATGTTAACCAATACATCAGTTAATTAATAAGTGCAATTATTTTGTATAGCATGTTTTCTGAAATGTAATGTTAAAATATGCAGATTATGTATCACATAAATTTGGCATATTGCTGCATAGATTCTCAAAAGTAATATCTTAACATCTTGTTGATGTATTAGAAACAACAAACTTTTAAAAATGTATATTGTAACGGAAATCTACAGATGCAAATAGATAAAGTGTAATTTGGATGTTTTCATGTCACTACTCTTAATTATTTTTATGCCTTAAAATAATAATACTAATAAGATAAAAATCACATACGGGTGGTTGGGCATGGCTGTCATGGGAATATGACCTTGTTGTACAGGTCTCATGTTAGGGGGAGGCCGACCCTTTGAAAGCAAGACAAAAAGCAGAAAAAAAATGAAAGATCACAAGACCATGTGCATTTTAATACTTGGCATCTCACTTAAGAATCTAATATCGATACACCTTATCAGAACCGTCAGGCTTAAAAAAATGTATTATGCTGTGTTTTGTGAAAGGTATTTCCAGATAGATCCATGTTTCTGATTAAGATTATGGCAACCCTGTGCTGTTGCGATCAATCATTAACTATTTTTACAGTCAAGACACACACATTACGTAGACTCACATTCATATCAGAAGCAAAAGCAATTCCAGGGAACAAGTCCTGCTCTTTAGAGGCTGTCTTTGGTGTTTTCATTCCTTCACTGAACACAAACACACGCAGAGATAGGAGGAAATACTTGTTAACATAACATTTAATGACTTAATGAGCATCATGGGCTTTAAGTCATATTTTTTAATCACTCTCATAAAGTCAGGCTATACAAGACAGATTTGCCTGATGCGATTCAGAATCAATAAAGCTACATCATTTAATTACATTAAAAGGACTTCTAGAGTTGTGTTTGTCTTTTCTCACCCTGTGTGGCTCTTGTTTGATGGCAACATCATCACATAAACAACCACCCCAACCAACACAGCGAGTGTGAGACCAGGCAGAGATGCCACCAGGGCAAAGGTCACTACTGTCCATTTCTGAGAGCAGTCTTCATTAATGTAAAACTCACCTTTTTGACTGTTGCACCTACACAGAGAACAGAGGAAAGGAGTGAAGCTTGTGTTTAAACTACTGTGTAGAGTATCACAGTAAAGTCATCTGTAAAGAGCAGATTACCGACAGAACGGTTGTCCTTTGAAACAGGTACATCTGCTAATTTCCTCATTACAGAGCCCCACACCTCCCAGACATAGGTTAAAGTCATCAACATTTGTACAGGCTGAAGAACACACATACAGAATTTACAATTTATCAGTTATGTATCATGATTATTTGTAAAACAGATACTACATAATCATTTTAACATTTTAACCTTCTTTTGAACACACACTTACTGTCTGATGTCTGTCCAGTTGCCTTATCAGTAACAAACAAGATGAAACACACACAGAGTAAGACCTTCATCTTTCAGTTCCCACACAAACACACGGATTTCACCAGTGTCACTTGCATAAAAGGCTCTTTGCACCTAACAGGGGTATTTATGGTGTTACACACACCCAACACAGTGCGAGCTGAAGCATGCGCAAACACTCATCATCACACAGTGAATGTGAAACTCGTGCAGTTTTCAGCAGATATTTGCCAGTGTGGACATGTATGCATTTCTGTATTGTATATTTTCATAAAGATAACAGTCTCATCACAGGACAATTTTCACAACTTGAAACTGCTAAAAACTGCCAATGCCAACAGGTAATTTGAGCTGCCAAGGTTTGAGTTCAAAGTGTTTTCAAATGAATTTTAGAAAAACGGATTATAGGAGCAAGATCAAGACTAGCAGGAGAGTTGATCTAGGTTTAGGAGGGACAAAAATCACAATTGTGTTCACTTTCAGATATATAAATATATATATATAATATATATATAATATATTGAGGACACAGTTACACACAGAACATATAACAGAAGACAAATAAGCCTGTTAGTTGCCAGAATCCATGTCACTGTCTCCGCCAACGGATCTGAATTCTTTACTGTCCTCCTCATCATCACTGAGCTGTGCCTGTGTGAGAACACTAGGACCTCGTCGCCGTTCATCTTCCTCCTCCTCTTCTTCCTCTTCACTTATCTCATACACCTCCCCATCTCGTTCTTCTGTCCTGGGGCTAGACTCATGCCTATGCGTCTGACTGTCCCCATCATCATAGCTGCCGTAGCTGTAACACACAAGAAGTGTAAGTGAAAGAGTTATACAAAGGCTTTATGAGAAGACATGGCATTTATTTAAAATAGCCACACTGCTTTACTGGCAATGGTACAATGATTTTCATCCAAACAAACCAATATTTGATTCTTTAAATCTTAAGAGAATATGCAGCTATCCTTCACACAGTTCTCAACATTGTAAAGTGTGTTCATGATAAACAAGTTGCTGCTACTTTTTTTTTAGTGTAGTTGATATTTTTCTATTAGTTACATATTAGTTATCTAAAGAGATGCTGTCAACAGTTTTGTAGTGTTATATTAACTTTGTACAGTATTAACAGACTGAGAAAGTCAAGGAAGAAAGACTAAAATCAAACTGAGCATGTGAATCAGAAATCTGTGACCTACGTCAGTCTGAAGTCTAAGATTTTTCAATGTTTTTGAAAGACTTTTGCTCACCAAGGATGCATTTATTTCATCAAAAACACAGTAAAACTATAATATTGTGAAATATCATTACATTTTCAAATCAGTTCTCTATTTGAATACATTTTAAAATGTAATTTTGTCCATACATGGCAAAGCTGAATTTTCAGCAGCCGTTACTCCAGTCTTTAGAGTCGCATATGATTCTTTAGAAAGGATCACATCTGACTGACCCCAAATTTTCTCACAATGTTCCTGTGGCTCAGTGGGAGAACATTGCATTAGCAGCACAAAAGATTGTGGGTTCGATTCCCAGGAAACATGTTAGGAAAAAAATCTACATAATAAAACCTGAATGCACTGTAAGTCGCTTTGGATAATAGTGTCTGCTAAATGCATTAATGTAAATGTAGATGAGAATACTATGGAGCAGGATTAGAAAATAGCTGACCGAGGGCATTACCAAGATGCCCCAAAGAATAACACAGGACTATTTATTAGGAAGTACTGTAAATCATGTAAATAATGTAAAAATAATCACAGCACTTATCTAGGTAAGACAAACATTATTAGACTCTAGAGTCCTGCAGTAACTGAAGAACAGTAGCAAATCTGTAACAGTGATATAAGACCACGATCTAGAATTACATCAGCGTTACTTAAAAATCAATATGCTTTTTTTTTTTTTGCATATATTCTCACCTGACGTTGCTGTCCTCCATGTGTGTTACCCCATCAGGTCCCTCCCCCTCGTAAGACATCATACTCTCTTCCTGCTCTAGTCCAATCCGGGAGCTCTCCTGATGCCCCAGCTCAGCATCACTGTCACTTCCACTCTCTGACAGTTGGATAGCTTCAGTGGAGAGCAGACAGAGTCAATGTTACACATACAGCTAATATATTGCACAAATACTCATATATTTATGAGTACACACAGACTCACAGGAGAATGGATTATCGCCTTCCTCCTCACTCGCGTCGTCAGATCCTGGTAGAGCACACTGGCCTGTGCTGGCCGGCTGGAGCTTTCATCATCCTCATCATCCCTTTGCATACGCCTATGTGGCCGCATTAGAAGATCATCTTCATCATCCTCCTCATCTTCATCATCTAGGTCACCCTCTTCAGCCTAGAAGTACATACAACACTCATATCTCTGACAATGAAATGTTCGGCTAAACCACAGCTTTTTAACTTTTGCTTTGAGGTAATAATGTCCTATTGCTTAATGCATATTTTCATTTTGTACACAATAATTAGTTCTTTAAATTAATTTAAATTAAAGACCCCTGGATTAAGTTTTTTTTTTGCCCAAGACTACTACCGGAGCAGGTGTTTTAGGTTTGCCATCATAATTTCCTCAAATCCTTCAATGTCCACATCAGACTCCTCCTCACCCATTCGGCCTCTGCCGTGACGACCCTTTGGAAGGTGTACACAAAAAAGTAGTTAAGAAAACTACACAGAAGGAGAGGACTAATCAGAAAGAACATGTAGCAGAGGATGGACAGATGGAGGGAGGTAATTTATCATCTTTGGATAGAATTTTTTTGCACATTAAAACCCTAAACCTTTTTTCAAACAAAAGAACAGTTGATGGTTGAGACACGGAAACCACTGCATACTGGTCCCTGAAAGAATCATTTCAGCTACGTTCCTTGCAAATGTTACTATGTTGTTTTTTTCTTAGCTGGTTCAATTTAGAAAGAAATGACAGATTTCGAATTTAGCTCACTAAATAGCAGTTCTAAAATGTTTTAAACATCCTCAACAGCCGCTGGAGATGGGTTAGAAAGCAAATCAAGCAGCAACACACAGAAACCGTCACAGTACAGGGGTGGGTGACCACGGGAATGGATGGTGGGGTGGAAGGACATATCTAAAGGGATAAAGCAAGCCAGCCAATAAAATGAATGAAGAGATGAATGGACAGAGGAACAGATGAATGCACAGAGAGGGAGAGAGGAATACCTGCCCCCCTCTTTTCTCAGGGGTGGGAGAGATTAGCGTAGCCTCCACTAACAGACTAGAATCTCCCTGAAAACTCACAGACACACTGTTCTCACACACATCAGGCTGAACGAAAGAAAGAAAGAAAGAAAGAAAGAAAGAAAGAAAGAAAGAAAGAAAGAAAGAAAGAAAAAACAAAAGGATAGAATGAAACTAAAAAGCCCCATTCAGAGAAAGACAAAAAGATTGTCATAAAGGGAGGAGGAAAAGACAGGAACAGTGAGGAAATGTGCATTAAACAGCTGTACAGTACAGAAAGTTTGGATTATGCATGAGAGAAATACAAGCCTTCTGTTCCAATTCTGTCAGAAGCTCATTTGCTGACATGCTTCATTTCACCTGCTACAAAAAACACTTGCACACAGAGCGCTTAAGACACCTGCGATCACGTCCTCAGTGTAATCTGTACATGTACCTGAGGTGTGTACGGTCCAGGGGTAAAGGGGTCAAAGCTCTCAAGGTCTGCAGCATCCAGAGCAGCTTCTTTAGCAGTAGAGATGTCCTTTTCCAGTTGAGTCAGGTGTTCGTCATACTAACAGACACATACACATTAAACATTTCAAAAACAAGTCAAAGCACATGAAAGAGCTCACTCACTTGCACACAGCTGTTTTGGTGTAAGGACTATCAGGTCCTGAAAAAGTTCAAATGTATATAAAAGATGAAACCACAATTTTTGTTGAGATGAAACCGCATTTTCATAACTAAAAGATTCATGTTTCTCACCATTGTACTTGACACTGTTGGTGTGAATGAGAGCGACATCAAAAAGAAATACCTCTCGGTTCTGATACTTGTGCTTGGAGATGTTCTACACACAAACAGTTCAGAGATTCATAAAAAAAAAATAAAACCACATTTTAATTGAAGATTCTTGCATCAACACACAGATGGTCCTGACCTTACGGAGTGTGTCCAGATCCATTGGGTTGATGATGACTTTATAATAATCAGGAACAAATTTCTTGTTAACAGGATGATGGAAGGGCCAGGACTACAGAGAGAAAGATAGATGAACTAATGAAGAATAGCCAGTTTACTTCATTTTTGCTAATCAACAAATTAGCTGGTCCTCTCTAGTGTAAAAACTGCTGAGCAAGATTTGTTCTCATAATACTTTAATAATTTTATGTAAAAATTAAAAAAGCCCTACATTAGGGCTGGACAATATATAGAACGATATGATCATGTGCATCTCGTCAGTAAAGCTGGTTCTTTACTGACGAGATGCTTATGATCATATCATTCGATATTTTGTCCAGCCAAACCCTACATTTCATATTTGGATTAAATAGGTGTTTACTTCTATAAAGTTTTTGGAAAAAAGTTACTGAGCACTTACATCCATGTCCGACTTTGTACTTAAGTATTAGTATTAAGTATTATTATGTAGTATTTAATTTTACTGCTAAAATGTATGTAACTGTCTGGAGTTTGTGAATTGAGGTGCTACTATTACTTAATTTTAAATTGTGATAAATGGGTTTGTTATCTGTGCACTTCTTATTTTAAATGCAAAAATAAATCCAATGAAGAATTGAGAAAACAAAAACAAAAAAAGAAATAGGTTTAATATCGCTCAAACTGACTTGCAGTTAATAACACTGGACAGGCATTAAAAAAATAGGTAATTAGTCCTTTAATACCTAAAAACAAGTAAGTATAAAACGTATAAGGCTAGAGCAGGAAATAACATCACTCACATCAGGTACTGCCATCATCTTCTGTGTGACAATGTTGTCAAGGATGAAGGAGAAAGCGACCTGATCATCATCATCCAGAAGGGGATTAATGGCTTTTTCCAAACGAACCAAACGCTCTTCTTTCTGCAAAGAGAGTAATAAGAATTAGCCCCTAACCTCTTTGCAAGTACGTCTGAATCCTAGTAAAAAATACACATCTACCTCTTTAAGGGGAAGTCGTGGCCTAATGGTTAGAGAGTCGGACTCCCAATCGAAAGGTTGTGAGTTCGAGTCCCGGGCCGGCAGGAATTGTGGGTGGGGGGAGTGCATGTACAGTTCTCTCTCCACCTTCAATACCACGACTTAGGTGCCCTTGAGCAAGGCATCGAACCCCCAACTGCTCCCCGGGCGCCGCAGCGTAAATGGCTGCCCACTGCTCCGGGTGTGTGCTCACAGTGTGTGTGTGTGTTCATTGCTCTGTGTGTGTGCATTTCGGATGGGTTAAATGCAGAGCACAAATTCTGAGTATGGGTCACCATACTTGGCTGAATGTCACGTCACTTTCACTTTTTTTCACTGTCACTTTGAGTTTTTCATCACACAGATTCAACATTGCTTGACTAACGAGGGTTAAAGGATGCTTTGCACCTGAAAACACACCAAAACAGATCATGAGTATGTCTCGCCTGAATAAAGGAATTAAGTTTCTCTATGAGTAACATGTGAAAGTACCACTGTACGTAGCACTGTTTTTGTAGATGAGTTCAACGCTCTCTCTGAACTCTTCTCGTGAAGGTTACATGCGCTTGCGAACATTTTCACGCAGCGTCTGCAGGTCCATCGGCCGTATGATGATCTTGTAATAATCCTTAACTACTTTGCCATTCACAGGAGTGTGAAACGGGTATGTCTAAAAACGAACACCAAATTCCCTAAGTGTCTCATAACATGTGTCCATGTCTATTAAAGAAAGATAGGTGGATGTGCCTTAAATTAGGAAGGTCCCTCATGTCATTAATAATGCTCTCCAGCACTGAAGAGAGTGTGACTATGGGGTCTGTCCTTCTATGATGGATGGACTTATGAGGACGCTGAGAGAAAGGCAGAGAGTTAAAATGAACAATAATGGCACTCTGAGAAGCTGTGATATGCTTATTACTTATACAGGCTCTATAGGGACCTGTAAATGACTATTGTACAAAGAAACACTTAAAACATACTCTTACACTGAGGTAGTCACAGTGCACTGTTGTCCCGACAAGTCTCTTCTTTTTAGGTGGAAGCTGCTGCTTGGGGAACTTCAGAACCAGAGATTTCCTCCGCACTTCATCTGCACTATAAACATAATGATGGATTAATATTCAGAACAGCGCTACAAATACTAAAACACTGTAGCAAGTGAGCATACAATTATTTAAGCAGTTGACATGTGATGATGTGACATGCCATACATTATCTGCAACCATCTTAAACTGTATTTTGGTAGTTCTTTTAAAGGTAATATGTATAAAACATATCAAATGAGAGACTTGATAAGATACATTTTAAATTCATTTGTCACACCACGAGTGTTATTTCAGTTATTATACATACTATTGTAGCCCTTAATAAAATATTATAAATATTGTTATTTTCATTTAATTATAGCTATTTATAGCCATACTGCTTTTGTCATTTTTATTAGTTATATATTTAATTGGTAATATAAATATATAACTTTAATCTGTATTTCAGTTTCAATATTTTATTTGAATTGGTGGCCAGGGCAACATTTGTAATCTACTTTTTAAATTTACATTTTTTTATTTAATGTTTCTATTTTATTTTGTCTTTATTTCAAATTACCAGAAATTATTTATAATAGTTTTAGCTAACCATAACGCCGTTCACGGGCTCATTTTAAAAGCTAGTGAAGGTCAAAGATGGTTAATAGAACAATGATATAAATTGCATATACACTTTTAATTAAACTGTATTCATTTGAACCTCTTGTTGATGTCTTGGCATTGATTTAAAAAATACGTTTACAAACACGTTATGCATCAACTACCATGTTTGTTTTACCTCTCAATGAGCTGCTTTCCAAGCACAATCTTGGTTCCTTCCACTTTAATGAGTTCTTCATTGTCATTGGGGATCACAGTCTTCTCGAGCTCCTCTTCCTGCTCTTCTGTCATTGCCACCGGATTAGAGGGCGGGGCATTGGTTTGGTAGTACAATGGGCAAAACTTATTGGTCCTCATGTGGCCAATAGCACCACAAGCTCCACATTTCAGCTGTGGACACCAAACATTAGGTTATTCAAACATTAGAATAAGTCTGCACAGGAAAATATCATGTGATCATTTCACATTTCATTCACAGCAAGACGCTTTCAAAAGGCAAGGATCAGTGATTAGTAGAAGTGCATTTCTAATATTGTACCTTCAGGTCTGGTCGTTCTTTGGCCTTCTTTGTCTTTTTCTCAGGCGGACCTTTAAATCTGTCTTTCTCCTGGTTTCGTTTGAGGCGCCGCAGCTGCTCCTGAATTCTTCGCCGTTCCTTTCTCATCTCCTCCCTGTGCTGCTCATCGAAGAGTGCAAACTTGCGACTGCAGACACATTCAAGGAGACACACAGACATTATTTTTTATTATTATCTATTTCATTTTTTTATATAAAACAGGGCTCAGTAATACATTAGTTATTGGTGTGTATTAATATTGACTATTACACTTATGGTATCACAATAACTATACTAAGTAGACAAACAGACACTCACATGAACTCATCATCCTTAGTCGTGCGTATACGCAAGTAAGCATCAATAACAGCAGGTTTGCGTACAGTCTCACAGCGCACATATTCTTTGCCATCCTCATCACAGAAGGTGCGATAAATTTTAAGCCTTCGCCCTGTTGCTGAAGAGTTCAGGCTAGTGACGGAGGAAGCATCATCATCTTTATGAGAGCTGGTGGAAAGGGCACTTGCTACAATGCACAAACAGATGTTGAGTTGGTAAATACAGAGACAGAAAAAAATATAGGTACTGACAAGTTTAATTTCACTAACACACAAACACGTACAGCCTTTGCGTCGCTCTTTGCGGCCTCTCTCTCTATCATTGTCCTCTCCTATTAGCATCCGCTGCAGTTCTTTTCTTTCCTGCTCTTCTCTCTCTCTGCTCAGCTGAGAGCTGGTCTTCTTATTCTGCAGCATGTTCTCAATGTTCTTGCCCATCTCCTCAAAATCACTGTCCTCTGCTGAGCTGCTGTCTGTGTCCGTCGATAACACCTCTGTGGACTCCAATACTCTAAAACACACATCACACTCTTTTTATATACACAAGAATATTGTGACATTAATCAGAATTGTCATAATCATTTTGATAAGCTAATTGTTTGACTGTGCAGAATGAAAAGCAGAGAACTCTGCTCATTTCTCTCAGGTTCTCACTTGTTCTGCAGGTCAAAAATTCTCTGGCACTCCTCTTTGTAATGTTCCTGATGTTCTGCTACAGAAAATCGAGACCCACGAGGAAATTTACTCATAGGCCCCTGAACGAGCCTGTTCAGTAGACATGGTCCTCACGACGTCGATCGCCTCCCAACGGGAAAGTTTTTTTATCTAAATATGCACATAAATGCACAAAGAGTATATTAAAGAGATAAGAGAGTACACAATTACAAACGTCTCAGATCCGCATCGGTCCCTGTCACTGTCTTTTTCACTGGCTGGGGCTCTCGATCATCCTGAGGGGAAAAAAACAGAACATACAGTGTTTGAAATGAAGGTGTGTGGAATATTTTAATGCATCTGAATCATTTAATTGCCAGGAGCTGTGCTAAAGGGTCAGAAAGCACATACCTTCTGCTGTGTGGGTTTGTTAGGGACTTTAACATATGAGAATCCTTCTCCACAGCCAGTGGGGTCAGCGACCCCTGTGACCTCCAGGAGACACTTCCCCTTCATGGCTGCAATGAAAGCCCGAGTTGTGTTCCATGGGGCAGTGCGTACCTGATAACAGCACCAAATAATTATAATCAAAAACAGACTAAATCCATTACAAAAACAATATTGAAATGTAGTCAGTAAACTTCTGACCTCATCATCAATCTTCATCTGGAATTCCTCCTCATTCTCTTCCTCAGGTGCAAAAAAAGACTTCTCACCATAACCAGCATCCTGAGAGAGAGAAAAGTGTACATTAGTTGGTGTGGATGAAAGTGTGAAAAGTATGAAGTCTACATGTACAAACCTTTAGTCTCTGCTCTGCCACCAGCATACTGTAGTATGCACAACACTGCTCTGGAGAGACCATAGCTCTGATCTCCTCTTCAGTAGGAAGCCGAAAATCAGGTTTTAGCACCCACCAGTTAGAATCCATGCCTAAAAGATTGTGCATGAAACAGCTTCAGTACAGGACAGAGGAGAAGTGTAACTGGACCGCTATATTGGTCCTCTCTATCTATGGTCAAACCCTGATGATTTATTTAATTGAGGGTTTCTTTTTGAAAAATGGCAAATGTGAAAAGTTTCTTGTCTGTTTTTGTGGCATTCCTTTTAAGACCAGTTACACAAAAACTGTATCGGTTACATATGAATTGCAGATTCACATGATGCTTTTTACACCGTTTCTGCAATAATTCCTGCAACTGTCAATTCTCCTGTATGACAAAACACACAGTGACTGAAAACATCCTTCATCTATCCGTCTACCTATTCTACATTTCTTTTTCATTTAAAACTCTTATGAATGAAAATGGCAGTAGGTAAACATTCAGCTTGTTCAGCACAGAATTTGATTTAAGAAGAATGTGGTTGCATAATAGAGGGTGCAAGTGCACCTGTGCGTTTGAAGTCAGCACAGAGTTTGAGGCGTTTGCGGATGCTGCTCTCGGAGTGAGAAGGAAAAGCTTTCTTTATGTCCTCCATACGAATACGACGAGGGCGATCTTTACTCTTCCAAAAGAGTCGATAGATGAACACCTTCAGAGAGAGAAAATAATTAAATACTCTCAAAAAAACAAGGCATTTCAAACAAGATCAGGATTTCAAACTTCTATAGGTGTCCCACAAGGCTTGATGCTGGGCCCAACATTATGTCATAACGGTGTTAATGTAGTTTACACATACAAATGCATATGTTAAATAGTAAGTCAGCCCATATTACTACTGTCCTATATAATTTTCATAATTTTCATGTCTTCACATTTTCAAAATCTATTTATCCCTACATTACCTCTTATCAGTTGTTAACACATGACCATATGCAGGGATGCCTGCCAGAGATACCTGTAGGAAATCTCGAATGTGTGTGTTGGCTCGTTGAGAGTTGGGTCCTGGCACTTCATAGAGAGGGCACTCCTGACCCACAACAATTATGTCCACAAGCTCTCAGATGAAGTAGCCCTGCCTTGTCCGGATAATCAGGAAATCAGTCTCAGGCATCTTATGTAGGTAGATGGGAGCTCTGAACAAGTTATTTTCAAAGGCCTGTGACACACACAAAAACACAACACATTTCCTAAGGAATGACAACATAAGGACTTCAACATGATATGATTAAGAAAACAAGGCACTTGACAAAGGGTGACAGAATAGTGACAAAAAGCCTTCTGTACCTGCAGTAGCTGTCCAGGGTGCAATGATCCCAGGAATGGTGAAGTGTGACAGTAAACGGTCTCGCCGTACTTACAGTCAGGTGCTCCTGGATCTTTACCTGGTTTCTACAGACAGAAACATTAACAATGCCATTATCAAGGGTGACCAGACTTGGACACCCAGATCCAGAGCAAGACTTCAAATTACTCTTACTCTTTTGTAGTAGTTCTTGATTTTGGTTGCCATGCCAACTTGCATGAGAAGGGGAGGATACTCCTCGCTATATTCAGCCAAAATCAGGTCACCGTCTTTGCCTGTCAGATCCTGAGCTGTGCGCATGAAAAACATGTCCCCTCCACCTGATGCCTGACGTTCCTGCTCTCGCATCTGAGAGTTTTAAAATATAACAAGACAAATGAAGGACAAGTATGCCCTTAATAGGTCAATGTATATTATACACAAACACTCACTATCACTCACAAACACACATATGAATTCTGTGTCAGTCTACCTTAGCCTTCTTCTTGATGTGTTTGAGGAGAGGCTGGGCTGGATGTGGGCCAGGCTGGGACAGTGCTCCAAATGAGTTCTTTTTAAGGGAGGGTCGATGGAACTGCCTTAGTTTCATAGGTCCCATATGAGTGGGGAAAAAAGGCTGACTCAACTCAACAGCAGGAATAGAGTGCTAAGGAAAGGAATGTTGACAAAAATAGAAACTAAATAAGAAACAACAGGCAAAGCAAAATTAGGAAAGACGATAAGATTCAAATCAAATTATTTAAACTATCAATTGTATTATTTGAGCCAGTGTGATTTTTAAAATGGCAACAACAATCTAATTTTATAAATGGACAGGCACAGACTCACAGGGATCAGGGCACTCATTCATCAATAGTGTGTATGCACAGATGTGTGTGTAATAAGGGTGTAAGAACAGTTTCATGCTTGTGCAGAGATTATAGTGGTAGAAGGCCGATACTACAAAAAGAAAGTGCTGCTATATGTGTCCTGTGTCCTTTAATTACAAATAATTAATAATTCCATATTTCATAACTATACCTTTGCACAATTAGTGTGAAAAGCTATAAAGAACAGTTAGGAAGTCGATCTGAAATGTAGTTATATGGTCATGGCTGATCACGCTTTGCTGGAAGATTTGGAGAACCATGCGCTGCACAGGGAATGTGTTGATCTGTTTAGTGAGAGCACAGAATGGCTTCTCTGTCGGTACCACTTTCTTTGCCATGACTTCGGTGAGGATGTTTATGTTCATGTGATAAATAGAGGTGATGTCAACATATATGGTTCATTGGGGGCGTTTCTGAATGCAAATGACCATGAACATGAACAAGCATGGTGGTTAAGAACATGTGGGATTTGTCAGCAATGATTACTTACTGGTGTGCGTAAGAACAAAATGTAAGTCAATTTATTTATAGAGCACAACTTTAACACAACCATCGTTGATCCAAAGTGCTGTACAATAAAAGGTTACTTAAGAAGCAACAGAAATCAAAATTAAAAAATACAATCAAAAATACAATCAGAATGTATATATACTTAAACATACATCAAAAGTACCTTACACAGCATCCCTCATATGCAAGGGTGTGAAAATGAGTCTTTAAGTTTGATTTAAAAACACTGAGCACTGGAGAGGCCCTGATAATAATGGGTAAACTGTTTCAGAGTTTAGGGACAGCAACAGCGAAAGCTCTGTCACCTTTTGATTTACAGCAAGAACGAGTGACAGAGCAGGGATCCTCAAATCTGGCCCACGAGATCCACTTTCCTGCAGAGTTTAGTTCTAACCCTAATCAAACACACCTGAGCATGCCAATCAGTGTCTCCAGGATCATTAGAAGATCACAGGTAGATGAGTTTGATCAGGGATGGAGCTAAACTCTGCAGCAGATTGGCCCTCCAGGGCAAGATTTGAGGAACCCTGACCTAGTGGTTGTATATGGCTGGATAAGATCACAGATATAATCTGGGGCTGACTTTTGCAATGCCTTGTATACAAAAAGAAGGATCTTAAAATCAACTCTGAATTTGATAGGGAGCCAATGCAACAAAGCAAGAACAGAAGTAATATTCTCCCTCTTTTTTGTTCCTGTCAACAATCTGGCTGCCACAATTTGAACCATCTGAAGCCGAGATAGAGTGCTTTGAGGAAGGCTGACATACAGAGAGTTACAATAGTCCAGCCTGGAAGAGATTAGTGCATGGATGACAATTTTGAGAGAGAACATGTTTTACCTTTGCAACAGAACTGAGGTGGAAGAAGCTACTCTTTACAACCATGTTTGCATGCTTGTCAAATTGTAGTAATGGATCGCAATGAACCCATAGATTTTTTACAATAACTTGATGCAAGTTATTACTAAGGGAACCTAACCTACTCGTAAAATTAGTATTGAGTGCAGCGGGGCCAAGAAGAAGTACCTCAGTTTTGTCAGTGTTTAGTTGCAAACAATTATTAGCCATCCAAGTTCTCATTCTGTCAAAGCATGAGAATAGAAGTTGTAAAGAAGAGTCATTTTCAAGTTTGATTGGAAGGTAAAGTTGGAGATCATCGGCGTAGCGATGATAGTTAATATTATATTTCTGGAGAATGGAGCCTAGGGGAAGCATGTAGATCGAGAACAATAAAGGGCCAGGAATAGAACCCTAAGGAACACTATAAGAGATGGGCGCAGAAGCTGAGGTGAACGACCCGGTATTTACTGAAAAAGTTCTACCCTTTAAATAAGAGATGAACCACTGTAATGCCATGCCTTGAACCCCTGCTACACATTTGAGTCGATTCTAGAAGAAGCTTTACTATTCACTCTTGATAAATGAAGGCCCAGATATTCCAGATCCGACTAAAACCTGGGTCCCCATTGACATCCCTGTTTGAATGTCCTACCTGGATGATGTTTCCTCCAAAGGTGCCCCTAAGCCCCTGCTGTTTGGGATAGTAGAACTCATCATTGGACAGATTCCAAGGATCTTTAATCTCTGGTTGGGACATATTCTAGATATGAATAAGAAAGAGCCACACATGACACACATCATCCACTTTCCAAATACTTGCTCTTTTTTTTTACTCCGCATCTTTTCCTTATTTTCCTCTTACCTGTTGAGGTTCATCTTTGATGACACCAGTCTTTCCCAACAGAATGCGACTTTTTTCAGTGCTGTCTCTTTCTTGTTTTCTTTGGAGGGTGAATGAGAAGCTCTCTTTTCTTTTTCATCCGGAATCTCTGGAAACACAGATCAAAGTCAAATGTTAGGTTCCATGTACAGTTCTTTTCAAAAATATTTTCTGTAACAGAACCATGAGGTTCTGTTAATGGCCCTTAATCTAAAACTAACCTTTAATTAAATCAGAGATTTCTCAACCAGGGGGCCTCAAGATGACTTAAAAGAATAGTTCAACCAATACTCAGTAGTTCAGTCAGTAGTATTTTTTTCTTTCCTTGAAGAACCAAGATATCCATGGTCTTGGAAAACCTGGATATATGAGGTAGTCTAATTTTTTAAGTGTGATTTTTGTAAGTTAATTACATTTCTAAAATATATATATATATATATATATATATATATATATATATATATATATGTGTGATACAAATTGTGAGTAAAAATATTTTATATATATGGAGGCCTTGGACACAAAAAGGTTCAGTACCACTGCTGTAAAGACAGAACTGAAATAGGTATTAAATGTTATATAATACCAAGTATGATGTTTTCATCATTGGGGTCAAGGGTGAGAATGGGAGGAGAAGGGAGGCGGTCCATGCTCTGGTCATCCCAGATTATGTTGTCTTCCCATCGGCCATAAACAAGATCCTCGTTATCAATCGGGAATATGGAGAACCATGGGGTGTCATCCTCATGAGCAGCTGTTAGAAGATATAAATTCAGTTTTATACTTTGCCCCAAAGAGTGGATATTAACCTCACAGCATCTACCAAACTTTAAACATGACCCACAGAACAAACAGAGGACAGTACCTTGATGATCATGATTATGTTTGTCCCTCTTAGAGCCTGATATTGATGTATTTTTGGCCAAAGGTGGTGGGGTTGGGGGAACCAACAGAGAATTACTGCGACTTAGACCTGGAAAACATGCATACATTCATTCCACAGATCAGTGAGGGCATGTCTATGAATGTGTGTTTTTTATATCATGCACTGTCGGTGTGACCTTCTCTGTTTATTTCTTTTTCATTATGGCTGTTATCTCACCCTGCTGAGCATTGTAAGCATTGGCATTACGGGTCATGCTAGTAGGCAGCCACCCAGCCAGACTGGCACGCTGAGTTTTAGTGCCTTTGTGTTTCACATCCTCTCCATTCCAGATGATATCTTCCTCCCACTGCAGCTGGGTCACCATTAAAAACAACTCATCCTGCATCCGAGACGCCTCATCCTCCTGCTAACACACACAGACAGAAACACACATACGATTAATTTAGTTGTGTAACTATTACAGTTTAATGTGCCTTTAATTTCACTGTGAAATAAAGGGTTAGTTCACCCAAAAAAAAAAATTGCCTATGTTTTACTCACCCTCAATGCACCCTAGGTGTATATGACTTTCTTCTTTCAGAAGAATCCAGTCATGAAAAAATTGTCCTTTCTCTGCCAAGCTTTAGAATGGGAGTAGGTGGGTGTTTTTGTTGAAAAGTCCAAAAGAAGTCAAATAAAGCATGCACATCTATAATAAAACGTGCCTCTCACGGCTCCAGGGGGTAATAAAGATCTCTCTATTGTACCGAATTGATGCATTTTTCTAAGAAAAATATCCCTATTTACAACGTTATAAACACTTTTCTCTCACTTCCACTAACTTCCATATGTGCAAGCCGTTCTGAGCGGATCACATTGGACGCATGCATCGCACACGCGCCTGTGGGATATGCTAGTCTCACAAGTTTGTTTGCAGGAGCATATTTAAGCAAAGGGAAAGCAAAGGAATTATTTAAGCAAAGGAAAAACAGAAAAAAAAAATATTTACAAATCGTAATCGAGTTGTAAGCGGCGTTTTGTTTTGCTGTCTCTCCTCCGTGCTCGTCTCTCATCACTAATGCACTGCACATGCGTAACTATGTCATCCGCTGGAATGGCTTCCGCATATGACAGTTAGCGGAAGCGAGAGAAAAGTGCTTATAACATTTTAAATATGGATTTTTTTTCTTACAAAAATGCATTGATTCGCTACAGGAGGCCTTTATTCATCCCCGAAGCCATGTGAGGCATGTTTTATTATTGATACTAGGGCTGCACGATGTGTCGTTTAAGCATCGATATTGCGATGTACGAATCCACGATAGTCACATCGCAGGATGTGCGATGTAGGCTGTCGTAGTTGATCCGTTATTCATTAACTGTACGGGCCAGCTACTCCCCTGCCCTTGACGATTCGCGGATTAATTGCACAGCTTAACCATCATAGAGTGAAAGTTTATAATTGACAGGACTGAAAACCACATGCAAGTTTAACAGGGCAGAGAGAGAGGGAGCGCGAGAGAGACAGAGAGAGAGAGCGCGCGCGAGAGAGACAGAGAGAGCGAGAGAGAGAGAACGCGAGAGAGACAGAGAGAGAGAGAGAGAGAACACGCGCGAGAGAGACAGAGAGAGAGAGAACGCGCGCGAGAGAGACAGAGAGAGAACGCACGCGAGAGAGACAGAGAGAGAGACAGAGAGAGAGTGCGCGCGAGAAAGAGACAGAGAGAGAGAGAGCGCGCGCGAGAGAGACAGACAGAGAGTACATTAGAAGTACCATCAATGTTTATAGAAATGTATATGGATTTATTTTGCATGTAATTTTTTTTTCTTATGAATATATATGTATTTTTGTTTTGTTTGTTTCTATTCTGCTATGTACAATGCTTTGGCAATATGTACCTTTGTATGTCATGCCAATAATGCAATATGAATTGAATTGAGAGAGAGAGAGAGAGAGAGAGAGACCGAGAGAGAGCGAGCCGTTTTCAAACAACACGAGCAATGTCTTGCTCTCTCTCCCGCTTTATTTTACTGCTTTTGGACTGTTGAAAAAAAAAAAAAACACCCGCCTACATCCATTCTAAGACTTGGAAGAGCAAGAACAATTTTTTATATAACTCTGATTGGATTCATCTGAAAGAAGAAAGTCATATACCCCTAAGATGCCTTGAGGGTGAGTAATACATTGGCTAATTAAAATTTTTGGGTGAACTAAGCCTTTAAAATCTATTTGAAACATTTCTATCCTCCTTACTTTGGAAGCAAGCTATTTTTGTAAATTTGAGTTAACCACTTCAGCTATTATTTTGATTTTTTGAGAATTAGGCATATGCAATATTGGACCCACCGGTGGGTCCCCAGAGTTGATGTGGTTAATTTATTAATAGTTACAGGTAAATAATTAAAGCAAAGCATAAAATGGTAATTTTATGCTACAAACCAGTGTGTTTAAGATTATGATAAATTAAAATAACACGATAACAATACCAGTACATTCAACATATAACAATACATTCGATTGATGTATTGCTCTTATCTGTATGATCAAAACTGAATGTGTAATTTAAGTTCTTTTCGGGATTATCAGAATAAAATGACTCATAACGCTTATACGCGTTAATCGACTCCAGAGGGTTAAGTTACAAATGGCTGTATTGCTCTTATAATAAAATAAGGCAGACAGACTTCAACTAATGATATCTTTATGTTACTACTGAAATTTTTATTATTTAAAATTTCTAAACTTTTTAGATTTTCTTTTCTTTTTTGAATACTTCTATTTAGCTTTAATTTATTTCTATTTAGCTTTAATTTGTTTAAATTTATTAAGTTTACTTTTTTCCCCAGATTACTTTCCAAGGCTATGTTTCTAGTTTTCATTTCAGTTTTCAATCTAATATTTCTATTTTATTTCAGCTTTGTTTTAAGTCATGAAAACCACATTTAACAGATTTAGTTTTATCTGCCAAAAAGAGCACTGACCTCAGCATGTGCTTCTTGGGGTGGTTCCTGTTCACTGACTGGTTCATCAGCTGGAGGGTTTGCAGTTTTAGCTGCTGTATCTGTAGTGTCTTGTTTTTGGTCATCTCTGAGTTTAAACCCATAATGGAAGTCACTGCCATCCTCTGGGATGCCAAGCATGTCATAACGCCACTCAGCCACCTTTGGCCTTACCTCAGACACCTTATCACCTTCACCAGACACTTGCAGGAACTTAGACTCAACCGGAGCCATCATGGTGATCTACAGAGAGACAAGCACAGTGTCTTCTTTTTGATACTATCATAATATAGGCCTATTTTCTGAAGCAGCCAAGTGGACATGTAATGCTGCATATGTCTGGTTTACCTCATCATCAGACAAACACTGCTCAGGAGGTGGAGGTGGTGCATACTCATAGTCCCATCCCGACTTTTTCTTAGCCCCTGGTTCAGATGGCTGTGATTCATTGTCACATGTAGCCATGTCTGACTGTGGCTCTCTCTGCTTACGTTTGCGTTTCCTGCGAGCACTTCGCCATACCGATGGCATGTTCTTACCAGGACCAAACAACCGCAACACCTGATAGAACCGAAACATTAACACCCACCATGAAACACTGCAAATAAACTAATAGCGGACAAACTAACTTTGAAACTAATTATTTCTAAGAGATAGTGTGTAACATTCACCCTTCCAGGTCTGAACTCAGGGAACAGCTCTGTGTCTCCAGGCAGGGATTTAGCAGCATCTTTCTGCATGATGCCCGCAAGAGGGAGGGTAAGACACCCTGCCTGTCCTCCTGACCCTGAATCCTGAGACGGTCGATCACTCTCACTCTCGCTGTCAGATGAACTGCTGAAATCAACCTTATCACCCACCGATGATGGAGCGATAATGGAAGGTAGGATAATGCCATCACCTTCTTCTGTCACTAAAAATTATATTTAATATATATATATATATATATAAGAAGAACAGCACACACAAAATTCCTTATCAATCACAAGTCTTATTTACCACCGCTGTTCTGAGTGGCCGTGTCTTCTTTCTTGGCAGGGGATGGCTGATTAGGGGGAGGGGGAGGCGGCATGAGTTTGGCATCAACATCTTCACAATCAGCATCGTAATCTTCCTCTTCATCTGCACACAAAAATACACACATCAGCAATAAAGTTGTGCATATACTTCAGTGTGTTCTGCACCAGTTGCATCTGTTTGTACCTGTTTTCCGTGATGGCTGCAGGTTGCCCATGGCCTGTCTGTATTTGCGGGTTTCATCTTCTGCAACTTCACTGATATCAGAGTAATCAACTGCATCTTCTGTGCTCCTTACCCATCCTACATTCACACACACAAATAGTTCACAAAGTTAGGTTATTTTATCACTTAATGCACAAATCTGACACATGGAGTAGTGTTGTCAAAAGTACCGACCGCGATACATGGAGTGCTAACATGGAGTGTTTTTCAAATTACAGAAACACAGACAGACCCTCTGCATCAGTGTTGCTCTGGTCTTGTTCTTGCTCACCAGTGTCCTCATCACTGGCTGTGATCTCAGTAATAAGTGAACCCAAACCCAGAGTGCCCAGACCAGCTAGGTGCTTCTTTGACTCCTGACAAAAAGAGAAAGCGACAGTTGACAAGCATATATTCATTATTCCTTCTTAGTCTCTCTCCACTAAAGGCATTCAGTGCAAAAAGTCTGTGGTTTCACTGGAAGACTGAGTTATGACATTTTGATTAACAATTAAATTAAAAAAGGTAAAAATTAAATGTGTGCATGAGTGAATCATTCACAATTAAGATAACATACATTTACAAATAGATATAGCAAATTTCCATTTCATAATTTTATTTTATTGAATTACTGCGTCAAGATCAGTGATTTACTCTCTCACCATATCCAGCACACTGTCATCTTCCAGCTGTCCATTCTCATTTATGTTTCCAAAAAGAAACCCTGTTAGGTGAAAGGGCCGGTCCTGGTCCTCATCACTGTCCGAGTCTGACATTCTACGCACACAAAAACAATATATCATTCATCAGCTCACCAAACCTTCATGGATATTATAATCCTGGCACAATCAGTTATGAAAGTCATTTAGTAGTCACCTTTTTTAACTCTACGTTACCTTGCTGCTCCCTTTGGGAGTCAAACCTGCAATCTTTCAGATTTGAGTTTTTGCCTAATATAAAACATTCTGAGTATAAAGAAAATTCATTTCTGAAAAGTGCATCACTGCTGCACAATTTATTCAGAAAGTACTGAAGTAACGTTCTACGAAATCTTCTGATAACAACACAAGTGTTATAGTTATAGAAAAGACAAAGAGGTGGTGTTCGTATTTCAACTGTCTCACACTCCCTCTCTGTTAATGTAATCTAATTTCAAGACATTATTATAATTGTGTTATTTGAGAGCACGCACCTGCTACTCTGTTGCTGTTATCTCGAAGGCCTCTGGAACCTCGGGGTCGATTGAGAATCTGACCGAATGAGGCACTCCCTGACTCCGGTCGATCAGCGTTTAGAGGATAGCTAAAAGGGAACGCGCGAAAGCATGTGCGTCAAACTTAGTCGCGTTCAAGAATATTATAGACAAATTTATTTTGTTTAATGCAGATACAAATAAATCTCAAACTCCTTTCGCCAAGAATGAGCTGCTGCTGCTGAATGGAGGAATCAGCTGTGTGTGTTACGTTTTTCTGTTTGTTTTGATCGGAGATAATCCGGTTTGTTTGGCTCCCCCTGCAGGTCTAAAGATGCAGCCACATAACATTACATATTTAATGAATTTTTCTCTGTTTAATATAATTACGAAAAGATTAGTCTAAATTAAATTCAAAAATAAAACTGATTACTCTTTGGCTGCTAATTGGTCAGATTAGATATTGAGACACTGTGCTTACAAACATAAAGTTTATGCAACTGGCCCCAGAAGGCTCAGAAATAGACCTACTCAATGGAATTACTGTTTAAAGGTTTTTTTCCCCAGGCAGATTATTTTGTAAATACTGTAAAAGAATGTTGGCTGTAACAATTTTATTGTTGAATATATTCATGATCTTAAGCAAAAGCCTCCTCTGTATAGACAAAAAAATCTAGAGAAGTTTCTCAAAAGTCAGGTTTGGAACGACATGAAAGCGAGTATTTGATAACCAATTTTTTTTTTTTTTGATAAATTATCCCTTTAATGACTAAAGTTTTGTTATGCTATTGTGCTAACACAGATTGTGGCATTGGTTGGGCACAGTGTTAAAGGCTATTGTTTCAAAAGTGAAGCTATAAACTGTGTAGTAATAAACTACTTATTAATCACTTAACACATTTGTCTGATATCTAAAATTTTTAATGTTTAATTAACATTCATATGATCATAAGTTATTGATTAATAATCAAAACAGTAACATCCTAAACATTAAATTGTACCTTTTTAAAACCATTTTATCACTTTACTTAGATGTCTTTTAATGACATTTTCCACAAATTCAGGATTTATATATTATTCTTATATTACACACATACCAACTAACCACATTTTTTTCAATGAATAATGGTATAGTTTACTTCCAACTGGTATATGAAAATATAAGTGATTTCCATCTTTATTAAAAAACATTAATGCAAATACAAATATCTCTAAATAAATTTCACAGCCTTTTTGTTTAATCTCGCAATGGTTTGATTGAATCAGTTATGGCTTGAGAGACCAAACACTTAAATGTTACATCATCCATGAACATGAAATGAACTCTGTGCCAACCAACCCCTACTTACTTGTAAAAGACACCCTGTCCAAAAACAAATGTTAAGCATTCAGACCTAAACATTAGATCATTACTCCAAGAACAATGCCTCAACACAAATCACACATAAACAGCTGACGGTTCTGTTTTATCTGTGAAAGCATTGTAAAGAATGTCAGAGATGCAGCTGTTATTCCTTTCTCCCACTCGTTCTTTCCAGTTCCCTCTTTCTCTCTGCATTTATGTTTGTCATGAACAAATCTGAGGTCAAAGAACAGGAGTCAACCATTATTTTACTTTAAAACTGGTTTATTTTCTCATGCAAGTGGAGGTATATTCTTAAAATATTGAGTTTCAGGAAATAAAAACAGCTTTAATTAAAAAGAGCCAACGACGTAGTGTTATGTCCTAAAAACAAAATTGAGAAAAAAATGCTGTTGTTTATCATATAAAAAGTAGACATTCAATATATAATTTGTAAATTTGGACACAAATTAAGCCTAAAACTGAATATTTGTGCACATTAACTGGTCTGGATGTTTCATTGTAACGGAGATGAAAGACAGAGTGTTTATGTCCTCTGTCAGTTCTTATTAGGGCACTTCATTGGAGTGTTTCAACATTCATGGTAAAATACAAATAATACAAAATATTAGTGGCACTTCAGTTTCAAAAACAGGGTTGTAAATTGTGATGACTCAGGCACAGTGGGCCAAATAAAAAGATCTTAATTTCTACCTCATGAGTGTTATAAAACAGCACTATATCCCTTCATTTACAGCTCTAATAGAAGGCAGGTGAGCTACAACAGCTCTCTGTAAACTTTCAACAGTCCTTTCCAGCAATAAATGTCACCTGGCACCCTAAATAGCACCTTAGATGAAATGAGCAGAGAGGAAGGAGTTTATGAGATGTCAGAAAAGGGGCCAAGCACTAAAGGCACACTGGGATTCCACAGCGCTTCCTGATTTAAAAGTCGATCAACTCTACAAAGGTAACAATACAAGAAAAATGGCATGTTGTGGTAAGTGTAGGTCATCAAGTCTTAGCGTCTCACATTAAAATCCCACACATATCAGATGGATCGTGAGCCCTGATAATTGTGTTACTGATGCGGTAAGACAGCACCTTCAAAAGACATCCAGTCCTGAATTTAGACTGAATTTACACTTTGGTGCATGAAATATCCTCTGAGTGATTCCTAAAAAACATGCTGGAGTTTTAAGGCCTTATAAGAAGGCAGAAGTTGTCAATGTCTGTTAGTCCTTCAGACAAATCCACTCTACTGCCTCAGTCTGCCTGACTTTAGATTACAACACCCTATTTCTGTCTTGGACATGTCTGGAAATTTGAAACACAAATACACAAAAACACAGTCTCAGTCTTCCTCGTTAACAGTCTGTGCACCTATTGCTAACTGTAGTGTAGAGATATGAACAAAAAGTGACAACAACACACATTTACAGAGACGATCACATGACTAACTGATATTCCACCCTTCATAAAATCTCTCTCACGCACACACCCTCACATAGTTATAACAGCACACATTTCTTGCTGTGCTTCTTGGCATTGGGGTAAAGAACGGCCCTGACTGCTTCGTTGAAGACCTCTCTGACCCCCTCCTGCAGAAGGGCCGAGCACTCCAGATACTGCACAGCACCAATGCTGCGGGCCAATGCGCCGCCCTGCTGCGGAGTGGTTGGACTCATCCCCTGCTCTTTCAGCTTCTCAAGAGTCTCCTTGTCCCCTCGCAGGTCTCTCTTAGTGCCTACCAGCAACACAGGCACACCAGGACAGTGGTGGCACACCTCCGGGTGCCATTTATGCCGGACATTGGCGTGAGAGGAAGGGCTGGCCACAGAGAAACAGATGATGAAGACATGCGTCTGCGGGTAAGACAGGGTTCGCAGGCGGTCGTACTCCTCCTGACCGGCCGTGTCCCACAGGTTGAGGCTGACGGCACGGCCGTCCACACAGGTCTGAGTGCTGTAGTTGTCGAAAACCGTAGGAATGTACTCGTCTGGGAAGGCATTAGTAGTGTAGGAGATTAACAGACAGGTCTTTCCCACTGCACCATCACCAACAACAACACACTTTATGGTCTGCATTTTGTTGCCTGTCACAGGGATCCCTGAAAGAGAGCGAGAGAGATTTCATAACTCACTATACATGTAACGTTACCAGACAGAAAAACAGCAGTCAAGGCATCTATACAACAGGGAAATCGGCAGTTTGTGCGTGTAATTCGAATACATATGAGTTATTTTTACATATGAGACCTCTGCAAGCAACAAATACCCAAAACCAAAGTAATAAATCTGCTCAGCTAGTACGTTAGCAGCTGATCCTCTGAATAAAACCGGCAATTATGAGATTTAGTAAGGCAGCACCACATCACCGTTGCTCAAAGTGTATTTTTTTTAAGTAAAACTCACTGTTTGGATGGTCTGGAGAGCTGGGTGAGTGTTTCCTTTGAGCTGCTCAAGTTTCCATCATCGCAGCGGCAGAGGCGCTTTGCTAACCGACTAGCGGATGAGCCTCACATTAATCAGTTATTAAACATGGACCAACAACTCCGGTAGGTCTGCAACTACGTGTAACAACCGTACAAAACCTATACACACATACAAAATCTCGAAATACTTTCAAATGAACATCTTTCGTGAAAACATATTATTCAATGTGTTTCGCAGTCCTTTTCTCTCACTGGCTCATTCTTCAATTTACGGGGTAACGGAGACGACATTGGCGAACACGCCCATGTCGCAAAGGCTTGTGGGAAATGTGTAGTTTCAGAGTAAAAACTACAAATGTTCGTGTTTACGTTTATGTAGTCATAAAATACTATAATATTAATATAAACACAGGTATGATTGACGATTCATGTATTGGCTTTATACCGATTTAACACAACAAATGAGCATGTATTCTATATTTCCTTTTACATTTATCCTCATATGCTACGGAGTCCCGCACATGACATGCAGGAAAAAAATAGCAGGCTAAATCGTGTGCACGATTTACTAATTCGTTCCCTCACTGTACTAAAACGTGCACACGATTACTATTGCGTTCCCTCGATTTACTATTTCGTTCACTCGATTTATAAATTGTGCGCACGATTTGCTAATTGGTTCCCTCGATTTACTGAATTGATTTAGCAAATCGAGGGAACGCAATAGTAATCGTGTGCACGTTTTAGTACAGTGAGGGAACGAATTAGTAAATCGTGCGCACAATTAATTTATTTTTTATTTAATGTCATGTGCGGGGCTCCGTAATATGCAGGGTTCATTTGTAATTAAAACAAATGTGAATCAACTGTGAATTAAAACAATGTGAATTTCTGTAAAGGGATCCCACTTTACGTATGGAGAAGACATTTAGGACCACGCAAAGGCCTGTGGGAAATGTAGTGTAGTTTCGGAGTAAAAATGATAATATCATTGACGTATGCTTGGTCTTTCATACTGACTTATGCAGAGAATCAACTAAAACACAATTTTAAAAAATACTGTATAAACGTACACCACGAATAACGTGTAATGTTGTTTCAATTCAGGGAGTGAGCAGACTGATAGGACTCACGTCAGAGTTATTCATTTTTACTCAGAAATACATATTCGATAGTTTTGTATTTTATATAAATGTTCTACTTAATTCAACACAATTAGAAACAATTACTTAATAAATGATAAAAGTAAAAAATCAGATTTGTATTTTGATGTAGCATGTGCTGTATAGGTGAGTAAAAGGTGTTTACCTGCTCTCTCACCTATAAACTGCTGCTCTGTTTCAGAATATGGACTTTACCTCGTCCTAATCCTTTCCTCGTTTTCATCTCTCATCATGGACTATCAAAACAGCCATAAATTCCCACATTATGTCTATTTACAGCATTTTACTGTCCCATAAGCCACACATTGTTGATCTGTAATGACTATGTCTGCTATAGGTATATAAAATAATACTATTTTATAAATTATAAAAAATAAGTAAATCATATTTTAATATCACTTCCCTAGAGTAAACTGAAGAAGACGTCATGCTCCATTACGTAAGAATATACACGGCGTGGCTACAAATAACTATGAATAAAAATGACTAAAACATTAGCAATGTTTAATGTATCTGTACGACTATTCTGCATTGTATTATAATCAACTATCACCAGTTCGCAAGCTATGAAGAACTGCTGTCAGCCTGATGGGGGCGCCAAATTACAGCGTCTTATCACTCTAACTTCACCAAAGTAGACTGATAAAAACTTCCCGTAGAAGAATAATGGCGACTTGGGCCAGGTTAGGCGTTAGTTTGCGGAATACAGTCAGACGTTTCTGGCCTCTCAGAAACATAGGGTATGGTCGTGCTATTGGAGCGGGTCTTCTGGGCACCGTTTTAGCAAACGGATTCATTCACTATAAAAATGACCCGCGATGGAGACTCTGGCCACACATCGTGTACGCGGAGGACGCGAAGGTAAACGAGCTTCTCTAATTAGAGACAACTTTTCAAATGACTTCTCAACTACTTCGAATGTCATATTGTCTGTGAAGTTAAATACTTAACAGACAGACGCACTGTAAAGTCGCCTGTTTGCTCGTGAAGTCACTATGTTGATACAATTAAGTATCCGGTTTAAATTTAAATATTAAAGTGGAACCAACAGATTTACAGTTATTAAACGAATAAGCTCGTGTTTTATTGAAGTGTGTCTAAACTGTAGCCTATGTCACAGTATGTGGAGTCTCAATTAATCCTAATGTCTTATTGTTGCAAATGTTTATGTACACATTTTAGATAGTTTGGACAGTAGCACGGTTGCCAACACATTTAAGGTGGAGCTCTTGTCTGTATAGTGTCATAGCAAACTGTAGCTACTATGTGACAGCTAGATTACATAATTAATTGTATGATTATGGCCTCATTATGTGATTAAATCTGGAAAATCTACATAATTAATTTAAACAGAAATACGTTACAATGAGAGCCAGGAATGTATTGAAATAAATATCCATGACCACATATTAATGTAGTTATGATAATTCAGTAAACAGCTTAAAGGGATAGTTCACCCAAAAATGAAAAATTGATATTTATCTGCTTACCCCCAGGGCATCCAAGATGTAGGTGACTTTGTTTCTTCAGTAGAACACAAACAAAGATTTTTAACTCAAACCGTTGTCATCTGTCAGTCATATAATGGAAGCGAATGGGCATCACAGTTTTGAGAGTAAAAAAAAAAAACACAAAACCAAATTAAACCCTGTGGCTCGTGACGATACATTGATGGGTAAAGACACGAAATGATTGGTATGTGCAGGAAACTGAACAGTGTTTATATTGTTGTTGTTTTTTACTCAGATTTTCAGTGCAATGTCTGAACTGTCCTGTGTGTGTTCTCAACACCTGGCGCCTGACATGTCTTCTTCTTCTTCTTCTTCTTCTTGCTTTATGGTGGATCGCAGACTTATAAGTGCATTACCGCCACCTATCTGCAACAGTTTGAGTAAAAAAAACCCCCGCAATATCACATTCTTTATTGCAGATGAATCGCCTTTGATAATGAACGCGATATTGCGTAGCTTGTCAGTGATCTATGGCTCTGTCTATTAAATGCTGCTCCATTTGAAAGCAGGTGATGGCAATTTAGCGGTAATAACGGAACCAGATTTACTGACTAGATGCGCATGATCAGATCGTTAGATGTATCGCCCAGCCCTGACCCCCACATCTGAATTTTGTGTGGTGAATTCGCATGGCATAAGCGAAGCCTGTGATTTTACTTTAATTTACTGACTTATCTCCTGGATACCCGGATGTCAAGGCTTTGAGAGTCCCATTCTATGGTCCAGATGGGTTTTAAAAAAAAATTAATATAGTTTTTAATGTCATTTACATTTCGCCAGGTTAAAATAATATCTCAAGCTTTATGTTTGATTTATTTGTAACACATTAAACACAAAACCTTTTCAGCTTTCTCGTTCTGCAAATTGTAAGGTGTAGCGATATGATGACAGCACCCAAAGTACTATCAGACACTCCAACGCAGCATTATTTTTCGCGAAAGATGGATAAAAAGGCACAAAGGAAGCAAAAACCTCCAAAAATTATATATAACCTGCCAAATCACAGAGATGCCAATTTGCACGGGACCAAGCAGGACCTCGGTGTTCGGCGAAATATGGTAGGTCTTTTGAAGGGGAATTTTTACTCCACAAATTACAGACATGGCTGATTCGCACGGGATTAAGATCACAGACAACCTCCGCAATTATTACAAATCACTGGAGGTCACCAGGTAATACTAATCCCGTGCGAATAGGGCTAAAGTCACCTTCATCTTGGATGCCCTAGGGGTAAGCAGATAAACATCAAATTTTCATTTTTGGGTGAACTCACTCCTTAAACTTTTTAAAGGTAATCTTATGATGACAGGTGTTTGATTCATTGCAAACCTTTGCTGAAGAACAACATATTTTTAAAACATTTATTTCATAATTGTTTTGCAAAAAAATAACAAGTATAAAATCCACATTTGGCTCTCTTTCAGTATTATTTTAGTATTTATATACGATTATATTATTTATTGACTTTGTTGCCAAGTCTGCGATTGTTTTTCATGTCCGCTGTTTGAAGCAACCCCAATGCAAATAACGTGATATTTAGCCCGTAAAATGCTTATTTTACCAAGGCAACCCTTCCAAAAAAATGTACATTTTTACCCCGGGAAGCAATTTTTTTCGGGGAACCTCCTGGAAGTGCGATTGGACTAGTTTTGGACTAGTTTTAAGAAGCAACTGGGCAGGATTTGTTGTGAAAACCTGGCAACCCTGATCTAAACGCACGTGCTGGAGATTTACTTATAATCACAGGAGCATCTTTACTGATGAGATGCGCATGAAAATCGCATTAGATTTTTTGCACAGCCCTAGATAAGGCTATGGACTATAAGCAGAAACTATAAACATATGAACATAATTTACACTAGTGCAATGGACCGTAAAAAGTGCATAGAAAATATTCCAGTGTGAAAACGGATTATTCAGTATTCTGGATGAAAGTGACCTTTTTTTGTTTGTTTCTTTGTAAATCAGATGTAGTGTTGAGGAGGGGTGAGAAGTGTGTGTGTTTGGTGTGTGTTGGGGCAGGGGGGTCAGAGGGCAGAATTCAGTAAGGAGACAGCTGTAGGGAAAAAGCTGTTCCCGAGTCTGCTGGTCCTTGACCAGAGGCTCCTGTACGCCTCCCGAAGTGCAAGAGGTTAAACAGTCTATGGTCAGGGTGAGAAGAGTCCTTAAGAATGCTGCGAGTTCGACGTAGACAGCATTTTCTCTGGATGTCCTCAATAGCAGAAAGTGGTGTCCCTGTGATGCGTTTGTCAGTTTTCACCACCCTCTGCAGTGCCTTGCGGTCAGCAGCTGAGCAGTTCCCATACCAGCCTGTGATGCAACTGGTCAGGATGCTCTTGATCGCACACCGGTAAAAGTTCACCAGGATGGCTGAAGACAGCTGGTTCTTCTTCAGTGTCCTGAGGAAGAAGAGGCCATGCTGAGACTTCTTGAACAGGCACTGTTTGAGGTCTAGGACAGGTCCTATATAGTGGTTCCCAGGAACTTGATGCTGGAGACACGTTCAACAACCATCCCGTTAATGTGGATGGGGTCATGTGTGCTTCCTTTCTTCTTCCTGAAGTCCACAATGAGCTCCTTTGTCTTGCTGGTGTTGAGGAGCAGGTTGTTGTCAGCGCACCATGCAGCCAGGTGCTGTACTTCCTCCCTGTAGGCAGTCTCATCATTGTCTATGATGAAGCCAATCACTGTGGTGTCATCTGCAAACTTAAAGGGGTTACTTCACCCAAAAATGTAAATTATGTCATTAATGACTCACTCTCATGTCATTCCAAACCCGTAAGACCTCCGTTCTCCGGAACACAGTTTAAGATATTTTAGATTTAGTCCGAGAGCTTTCTAACCCTCCAATGAAAATGTATGTACGGTATACTGTCCACGTCCAGAAACGTAATAAAAACATCATCACAGTTGTCCATGTGACATCAGAGGGTCAGTTAGAATTTGTTGAAGCATCGAAAATACATTTTGGTCCAAAAATAACAAAAAAAAATTTTTATTCAGCATTGTCTTCTCTTCCGGGTCTGTTGTGAGTGCGACTGCTGTGACTGTTGACGTACGACGCTGCTGACGTGTTATCTTTGTTATTGGACGCACCAGAAAACACATCAGCAGCGTCGTACATCAACAGATAAAATAAAATAAAAGTAAAAGTGCACTGCTTGTAAATAAAACATCTGCTCTTTCTCTCCATTTTTGTAAATCCGTAAAGAAAGAGGAGATCAAAGTACCACCAGTGTCCATGAGACGCCTGCGGTTTAACCAGTTTGCCTCTATGATCTATGAAGAAGAGCCATACATGACACCCAGAGACTTCCTCCATTCAGTCCTGATGGAGAACGTGGATTGTAAGTGACATGCCGCCATATTGATGTGCGAACATTCAGATAAAAATAAATAAATACACACTAGGGAAGCAGTATTATGTATAAATTATTATGTGATATTGTGCTTGCGTTTTTATTCTATTAGACATTTGGGCTACACTTTATTTTAAGGTGTCCTTTTGACAGTGTAATTACACAACTAGGTGATTAATAAAAAAAAAACATGAACTTACTATATGATTAGGGTTTGGTTTAGAGTTAGTTGCATGAAATTATACATAATGTACAATTATTACTATAGTTAGTACATAGAACATGTGTAACAAGGACACTGTAAAATAAAGTGTTAGTTAGCCACATTTGATTTTATGTAAATGTAAACTCCTTATGAGGGCTTTTATCAACGATAATCTCATAACATGCATCTTATCAAAGCAATCTTACAGCGAGAGACCAGTCAACACAAAGACCCTAAAATGCTGACATGTACGTTCTTCTCACTTACATTCTTATTTATACAAGCGTGTTTCCGGTTTGAGTGTGCATCTTAGTGCATATCAGATCACTTCTGCATGTTTGGCCTTGTATTCATAAAGTGGGCGTAATGTAACCCAATATCTCTTCAAAAACCACTACAGGCCTCAAAGCTATTTTTCTGTTGATTTTCACTAGTATGCTGTAAAATATTGTTCAGCAATCCTTGATCTTTCTCTTTTACAGGCAAACTAAAGAAAAAGATGCTGACTAAAGCAGTAAGTGCAGTTCGTTTGTTCAAATGAATGTTACTCCAAAAAACAAAGAGACTTGTTCTGAATGAATACTGTTTTTATATGATAGTGTATGATGTGTGATTTTGCTGGTAATCTCACTGACACAGTTAAAGCTTTGCCTAATATCTAACTGGTCCATGGACAGGATGTGGACAATATGATAAGGGTGGCTTCCAGGGCTGAGGCAGGAAATAACATGTTCAGAGGAATCGGAGACAAAGGTACATGTCAAGCAAACACATGCCTCACTATGCCAGAGTACACCTGCTTTAGTAAAGTATCTGTGTTTGTCTGCACTCATTGAGCATGTGCCATAATGAAAACGTAATTTTTAAAATGGTATGGTTAATAAAAACATTGATTTATTACATAATTTAACATTTAATATTAATTACATTATCAATACATATCTTGTACCTTTGTTTCAGGGCTGATCTCATACACTGAGTACCTGTTTCTCCTCACTATTCTTACAAGTAAGTATTCCCTAACCTTTTTATATAATTTCATACACAGTGTCCTTTCAGTGCCCGTCCAGAATGATAATCAGATGGACACCGGTTTGTAGTCTTAGTCATTGGTAGCCAAAAATGGACAAAAAGTCACTTCATTTTCAGCAGGATTTATTCTGCAATTTGCAGTTTTTTGGTGACATTCCTGAGGTTGGATTCTTTGTCACTGTATCAAAATTTGTCTGCACTGTGCTGCACCACTAGTGAATCAACAGCATCATGGAAAATTTCATTTTGGCTGAGATTGCAGTCTGAATTGAAATGTCAATGCATCATTGTGCTCACTGGTTGCATGCAGCATCAAACATACAGTATATCTTCTAGTTTGGATTATAATTTTGACAACTTGTTTTGTGACAAATAAAAAATAGTTAATAAAATCACTAAGTGTGGAATATGAATCAGAGTATGTACGTAAAGTTCTCATTCTTTGTACCAAGAATTCACAGAAGACAAGTAGGAAGAAAACTGATCTAGAGTTTAATCAGTTTAATGTGAAGTTTCAGCCGCACAATTTATTATTCTTAAACTGCTTGAATCCAATCACTGATTATAGTTGGTGTGTACTGGAATAGATGTGCAAAAGACAAATTTAAATTGTTGGTAATGTCAGTTTCAGTTCAGTTTTGCTGTTTGTTTTTGATATAAAGTTTTCTTAATTTAGTGACACATGCAAATACATTGCATATCGTACATGTGCATGTTCACTAAGAGCTTGCTATGAAACTGTACAATAACATCCAAATTATACCACAGTAATATTAGTGATATTGACAGACACTGATTTGCAATACAGCAAACCGTCTAATTCATTTTCTTTATACTGTGTGTGTTGTGGGGTTTCTCTTGCTCACTTGAGGGGTCACAGATTATTCATGAAAGCCGGTATCCATTGCTTTACTCAGTTTAACTGCACTGTGATTGCAGAACCTGAAACAGGATTTCATATTGCTTTCAAAATGCTTGATATTGATGGCAATGAGCATGTGGACAAGAAGGAATTTCAGAAGGTATGGAATGTTTTTTCACATTGGATTATATGACACCATGTTGCCTCCACAGTCAAACTGATAAGGGCAAATGTTTTTTTTAAACACTTTAATGTAAATGTGTGTAATTATATGAAGAACTATGCAGAACTTCGAAAGTTCTCTTGACTGGATTTTAAACACTCTGGATTGTAAGTATTGTGGTCATTAGGGTCTGTCTGCTTTGTGTCTTTTAATGCTGGCATGAGATGAGACAGATATGCAACAGGTATGTGGATCTGGTTGGTGCATGATTTGGTGCATGATCAGAAAAATGCTTAATTCGAATTTAGTTGGATTTAAATGTTGAGTCTATTCACATGCATCAGTTTGCCATGTGGTCAAGGTCTAGAAGATTCACTGAAGCTGAAAAAGCTATTTGAATATAAACTATGTCATAAACTCATGACATCCTGTACCTTTACACACAAACATATGCATAAACACAAGAGAACGAGTGAATAAGAGTCCGTTTTTGGAATGTGACGTCTTCTACCAGCATTCTACTATGTTCTTTTTTTTTTAAGCTGAAGAAAATAATTAGACTGAGAAAAGAGCTTCTAAGGCAGGATGGGACAGAGGTGGGTACATGTTGTGTTTAGCAACTTTGCATGTTATTTAGAGATTTAGAATATGTTATTTTTTTATATTTATTAAAATTGTTTAATATCAGAGTTATGTTGTATTGAATACTTTTGTCGTTGTATTTTGTTTCTTTACAGCTGTCTCACATTGTTGATGATGTCAACACTACACTCGAGGTGTTTTTTTTTGGGAAAAATGGCAAGAATAAACTCCATTACAAAGATTTCTGCAGGTAAAGTACTGCCTGTGTTTACTTTAATATGTTAGTGTCTGTATAATATAAACTAAAAATGTCTTTATGTATGCTACAAAAATAGCATAATTAATAAAATTTCAAAATCAGGAGGTTTTTGTATTAAATATACAGCAACATGTACTTTAGACCTCAAAGTAAAAATAATAAAACATTCTGTTGAAAATCTGAACATTGTTCAAAGTAAACTGGCTCTCTAATTACAACACTATCCTGTGTTTTAACATTAAGCCTTGAGAGATGTACTGCAAGAGTTTTTTTTTTTTTTTAGATTTATGGAAGACCTGCAGGCAGAAGTGCAAGAAGTTGAGTTCCTGCGGTTTTCTAATGGGATGAAGACCATGAGGCGGGAGGACTTTGCTGAGTGGCTGCTTCATTACACCAATGAAGAGAACAATGAGGCATACTGGGAAAACATGAGAAAGAGGATCCCCACTGGAGAGGTAACATCTTTTAAACACTAACACTGATAGTCCTTAAAGGGTTAGTTCACCCAGATAGCAAAATTATGTAATTAATAACTTACCCTCATGTTGTTCCAAACCCGTAAGACCTCCGTTTATCTTTGGAACACAGTTTAAGATATTTTAGATTTAGTCCGAGAGCTCTCAGTCCCTCCATTGAAGCTGTGTGTACGGTAAACTGTCCATGTCCAGAAAGGTAAGAAAAACATCATCAAAGTAGTCGCTGTGACATCAGAGGGTCAGTTAGAATTTTTTTAAGCATCGAAAATACATTTTGGTCCAAATAATTCGCAAAAACGACGACTTTATTCAGCATTGTCTTCTCTTCCAGGTCTGTTGTGTGAGAGAGTTCAAAACAAAGCAGTCTGGATATCCGGTTCGCGAACGAATCATTCAGTTCACCAAATCGAACTGAATCGTTTTAAATGGTTCGCATCTCTAATACGCATTAATCCACAAATGACTTAAGCTGTTAACTTTTTTAATGTGGCTGACATTCCCTCTGGGTTCAAACAAACCAATATCCCAGAGTAATGCATGCACTCAAACAGTACACTGACTGAACTGCTGTGAAGAGAGAACTGAAGATGAACACCGAGCCGAGCCAGATAAGAAGAATCAAGGAGCTGATGATACTGCGCATGTGTTATTCAGCGTGAACCAGACTGACACACAGAGCGCCTGCACCGAACTGATTCTTTTGTTTGCGAACCGGATATCCAGACTGCTTTGTTTTGAACTCTCTCACACAACAGACACGGAAGAGAAGACGATGCTGAATAAAGTCGTCGTTTTTGCTATTTTTGGACCAAAATGTATTTTTGATGCTTCAAAAAATTCTAACTGACCATTTGATGTCACATGGACTACTTTGATGATGTTTTTCTTACCTTTCTGGACATGGACAGTATACCGTACACACAGCTTCAATGGAGGGACTGAGAGCTCTCGGACTAAATCTAAAATATCTTTAACTGTGTTCCAAAGATAAACGGAGGTCTTACGGGTTTGAAACAACATGAGGGTAAGTTATTAATTACATAATTTTGCTATCTGGGTGAACTAACCCTTTAATATTATTAGCATATCTGCTGTTTAACACGAACCGAGACTGATCTTGGGTAATTTTTTCTAGTTTGAAGGAATATATTCTAAATATAACTAGTAAGTTTCTAAGATGCCAGTGGCCACTCTTCAGAGATTTTCAGCATATAGATGAAAAATGTGCTCTATGCAGCTCTCCATCAGTCATATTTCTAGAGTAGAGTGGGCAAAACTGGTGTCACTACTGAGTACAAAGCACTAACAGTCACCTAGTTTTGGTCAGTTGGTATGTAGAGGACTCTGGAGCCTGCTGACCTGTTTGCCAAGTGCCATTTATGATGAAAACCATCACCTGGCTAAAATGATATCAACTGAAAAGCATGGCTGGTTGCATTTTATATTGTACATTTAAATTGTAATATAATGTTAAAAGTAAATATTTTCTATAACAGCAAAAAATGTCATTTGAAATGTAACGTTCATAGCATCCTGCAAAAGCATTATAATTACATTCTTATATTTTAAATCTTCTGACTTTTTTATATATGTGTTTGTCAGAGCATCACCTTTGATGAATTTAAAGAATTCTGTCTCTTTACCTACCATCTGGAAGACTTTGCCTTCTCAGTCAAAATGGTTAATGAAGCCAACAGGCCAATAGGAATGGGTAAGACTGATCTGGATGCAAGTAGTTATTAACTTTTAATAATGAATAATCGATTGTCCTCAGTGGATTTTAATGACAGGTCAAAATTATATTGATTGAGTAACTGAAATGCATAGCACTCTCCCTCAATTTGTGCTCCATAGCTGAGTTTAAGCGAGCAGTGAAGATAGCGACAGGTCATGACCTTTCAGAGAATGTTCTGGACACCGTTTTTAAGATCTTTGACCTGGACGGGGACAACTGTCTGAGCCATAAGGAGTTCCTCGCTGTGATGAAAGACAGAGTTCTTCGTGGACTCCGGGTGAGAAAGCATTTAGTCCTGTGACGAGTGGGGCGGGGCCGAGGGACATGGGAGCGAGGCCGGGGGAGTGATTGGAGATGAACTACACCTGTTCGTCCCACCGGTCTCGAGGCCCATGGAGGAGATGGAAGGATATAAAACTGGAGCGACGACAGTGAAGGACGAGAGAGGACCAGGCCTGGGCTTTTCTCGTCCTTCACTGTCGTCGCTCCAGTTTTATATCCTTCCATCTCCTCCATGGGCCTCGAGACCGGTGGGACGAACAGGTGTAGTTCATCTCCAATCACTCCCCCGGCCTCGCTCCCATGTCCCTCGGCCCCGCCCCACTCGTCACAAGTCCTTTAACTGATAATTAATTATTCATTTCCAAAGTTTAATTTAGTTCATTTACAATGTTACGCTATTAATCATTTAATAAATATCATTAGTGTTAAAAATATTATTGGTACTCAAATCTGACATATATGCCAATGTCTATGCCAACAACAATGCACATGATGGAGCAATTATAGCCAAATCTTGTGTGACAGTAGTTGTTAATCTTTGTGATTGTGTGTAAGTGGCTCAGTACAGTAAACAGTAGACTTACTGTAGATTGCACCTGTGTGTTGTATAGGTTCAGTACCAGTATGGTATTTCTGGTTATTGGAAATGTGTGAAAAGAGAGACACTGCAAGGAGCTCAAGAGGCTCTCCGTAAAACCGGCAGCCCTGTCTGACACAGGAAGAGGTCTGCCTTTGAGCGTGTCGCTGGTCAGATGTGGTGATACATGCAATTCCTTGTATGTCTGTGGAGGAGAATGGTACATAATTAATACAAGCACCAGGGATTGTTAGTTGTACTGTCAGTATACTTTTCCTTTAAAATGTTTACATGGTCCAAAGAAAATATTGCTTTTGAAGCAATATGGCTGTTGGCCCAAAACCTAAAAAAGAAACAATATTCATATAAAAAATTAATGACATTATTATGAGCTTTATTGAAAATCTGTGAAATGTTTTTGGCCTTGAATTTGTGAAATGGCCTGTGCATAGTCCAACACTGTAAGTTTTGTTTTTTTTTTTTTTTTTTTTGGTTATAGGAAAAATGTTTTTAATCACATATAGCCATAATTGTACTTTGGATGTGGTCATGTTTACATATAATCTGTATGTGAAACTTTGCTGTTATGTAAACTTGTAACAAATTACCCTGCGGATAAGATGCATGTAATGCAGATTATATGAATTATGCAATTATCCCCACAAATTGCGTTTGGGACTGTTTTTTGGTTAAAGAGATGAGCAGTTCCACTTTTTGTGTGCTCATTGTAATTGTATTTAAATGAGTCTTGTCAGATTGTGATGGATGGTGAAATACAGGTTTATTTCTTTAAATTGTAAGACTCCATGTGGTATTTGTATACATGTTATTTTCTGGGGCACTTTATTATATTAAAAATACTACTTTTGTAGTGTTAAAATTGCATTAATTTTACATTAATAAAAGAAACGAATCATGTGAAGAGTGATGACTATCAGTTATTTAAAATATTACAGGGACTTACTGTAAACTATGCAAAATATATTCTGAACAATAAGTGAAAGGTTTCATACGTTTTTTGTCTTGTTGTAATCGTAAATAATCTGCAGTGTTGCCTCAGGAAATCGACGTTATTTTATTTAATTTTTTTTTAATTCACTTCGTAGCACCTGAAAGTTGTTCCATATTTAATAACCTCTATAACATAGTGCTATGTGTAGAATTGGAGAGTTTCGTTAAAGAGCAAGTTTAACAAGTGAGTATAAAACTTGCTGCAGTTGAAAAGCTCTTTTGGAGGATGAGACCCGTGACGTCAGGGGAGCTCTGGCGCTCTGTCTCACAATTGGTCTAGGGATGCTGCGCGAGAGCTTTGTCACCCGAGCCGCCGTTGCCGCGCGCTGACCAAGACTCGCGCATCTCAAACAAAATCTTCTCCTTTACACTCCAAAACAAACGGACTGACACCGTCTACAGCAATACAATATACCCAAACCCCGGCGCCGATTCGCGGTCACCGAAAAAGAGCCATCGAAACAATGTTCTTTTGAACTGTCTTTTTGTTTTGAGTGTGAATCTTGGTTTGTTTATCTTTGCGTAGTTTGTCGGGCAATGGTTGCGAGGATCTTTTTGGAGAGGGCGCTGCGCGTGTGCGTGTGGGCTCAATAAACACAGACGTCTCAAGTGTCTGATGCGCGCTAATGAATAGACTTCACTAAATGGATTTTTATATTTAGAGCTTTAATGCGCTCCTTCTCCAAACGGGAAATAGTGGACCGTGAGGCTGAAACGGACACGCTCTGCGACCTCGCAGCATGGCATTTTTATGACATTTAAAGCGATAAGAAACACACGGACAGCTCGGACAGGAGACGCTGGCCAGTTTTATGTGCTTTCCAATGGTTTTCGGTGCGCTAATGTGGTGTAAACTCCAGCCGGTGACAAAATGATTGTTGGCGGGGCAGTTCAGCAGAACGGGATCTTCTCTTCTCCTCAGCACCTCTCACAGTCGCCACACATGGACCCGGATCTCTCCGATTCCCGAAAGCGACCCCTTGAAACACCGACTGAGGCGAGCAGCACCAAGCGCTCCAACACCGGAGGTAAAATCTGGCAGCGCTCGGGCCTGCTGCTCAAAATAAGTCGAGTCAAACTAGACTCCTGTGTGCAAGAGTCGCGTGCCTACGCGTGCATATCTAAAATATCTGCTCTCTAACTCTGCAGGGGTTCAGAAGGTTGGGTCTGAGAGATTTGTCCATCGAATTATTTATTTAGTTTAGTTCATAAAGTGGCAGTTTTAAGCACCTGTAAAATTAATTGCTACAGCAGCGTTACAGTTAATTAATACTACAATTAAAACGGGTCGCATGTGTCCAGCCTGACCCTGTATGACCCGGTGGGGTGATGTGCAGTGTGGTGGTGGCCGTCCCTCTGGGACTCGAGCTAAATTGAGCAGAAAATGAATGAAAGGAAGAAAGCACACATGCTGCTGTAGTTTAATCCCTATTCATATGCAGTAACAAGACTCCAGTGCAAACAAAATACTGAATTCCCCTCTATAGCGTCGTGTGGAGCTTTTAATACATATCCAAAAGAGCACTAGGGTCTGTCTTGATTTAGAAAAAAGTTTCCTTAAGGGTGTTTCTGATAATGTAACTCACTTTCTGCTTAAAACAAAACCGCTATTAATTTTCTTTTAAATGCACGTAGTATATAAAGTATGATCAGTTTTTAGGCAGGATTTTGTGTCCGTTTCAGATTCTGAACCATAGCCTATATCTTCGGACTGTGGTCTGAGTCATCGACTTTAAATAATTGCTTAGATGGTCAGGTTATAAAGCAATGTTCTGGAGCGCCCGTTTTACCGTGTGCGTATTTTGATCTTTTGAATTGGAGCGAAGCGGATAGTAACGCCGTGGGTAAACATTTCTGTGAGTGTGCTCACGGGGCGGTAGTGCCCGCTGTGGAGCTCCGCTGCAGCTGTCCAGCGACTGTTTTATCACCCTGCACACTGCCCTGCGCGTTCGATAGATTATGCACAGCTTATGTTTTTCATTGTTAAGAACTAATAAGAGGTGAACCGAATATGTTAGCCTATATAGGATTGGTTTTTAGGGTTGTAATTTCGTCAAAACAATCTTTTGCATTTAATTCGTTGAGGCCTCGACTTCTAAACATTTTTTTTACAGACAATTGAACTAAACCAGTTTTATTATTTAGCAGGTTAACTAATTAGTACTCGCTGTTTTTGTAGATAATTGCAAATAATTGTAAATAAATGCATTGATATTCTGATTCGGACACTGCAGTATGCTTTGTATTTAATTAATTGGTACAATTAACATTTTTCATAACAGTAGTACAGTAGTAAAAGTAGAAGCAGTAGTATTGAGCTAAATAGTGTGACAAGTTATAGGCCTATAATAATAATTTTAAAAAATCATACAAATCCTGTAAGGACTGTATAGTGTCTTAGCTTTTTAGTTCATTATTAGTAACCATTAATAAACCTATACTAGCTAGCTGAAGTCCTGTTATGCACTGTAAACATTTTTGTTGAATTGCTGACTTACATCAAAATAAATAAAATAAAATCAGTGAAGAGCTTACAACCTGCAGTGATACATTAATTGCATTATTAAACTACTTTGAATTTAACCACTAATGATGCAAAAAATTAAGCTATAAAAACTCCTATTTGATTTTGAAACCACAGTAGAAATTACAGAAAAGATTGCTACAATTTAAATGGAGGGAAGGGAAGAGGTTGTTATAGTGATCAACATTTTTACTAGATTGTATGACAGCTTTTTTCAAAGCATGTAATTGAGCATAGTTTAGAGATTAGTCTTTTATTTAGTCAGTAAGTTATTTATTTTTGTTTGTTCATTAGCAGTTCAGACAATCATTAATTCTGTTCACGTATCTAGCTTTGTTAATTAAGACATAATCCTATCAATGAATGAACCCTTCCCCCTTGCATGACCTTTGGCCTGAAGCGAACGACAAAAAGGACGGTCAGTGATGGAGATCCTTTTTATACCCTCCCTTTTGTAAACAGTCATTGATTGGTGATGCTAATTTCACCAGTGCGCACACAGTTAGTTACTTAGCATGTGTCTCTGTGTGTGGCCTCTTACCAGTCGCAATTGAAATGGCATGTTAATGTTGCTAATGGAGGTTTTGGCAGAGCTATTTATGTTGGTGTTTTTGTGTGGTTCTGTATTAGATCAAAAGGTGCGAGCGAGAGAGAGCGAAAGCGAGCAAGAGAAGGACACAGGTGCCCTTGCAGTGTGTGGTGACGTGAGTTGACTGTGAATTGGGCAGGTGGTGGAGAAAGGAGGGGCTAGATAGAGAGAAAGAGAGGCTCATGTATTCTAGAATGTCCAGTGGATGTGTTGAACGTGATCGGTTTGCCTGAACAGAAGCATCCATACTTCTGTATACTGCATCTGAGACACCCAGCAGAGCACGTTAATATACCTAGTATTGGATATGTAGAGAATTTATCAAGCTCCGCTGCAAAAAGCATACCATGCAAATGAAGTATGACCCTGGGACGAAGCTCATAGCCCTCCCCCGCCACATACGCCTGCACACGCTGGTTGGGTATAGCGACTTTGGATTTATAGGTAGTAATTTAGTTGGCCGGCCCCTTGGCGCTCTGCGGCAGATCCTTTCTGCCATTTTCAAAAATCTCTCTCTGTTGTTGTGTTTTCAACATGGCCGTCCAAGGAGCCCACCGCCTCCCCGCTTTTGCGCTATACTTCCTATCCGTTCACACAAGGTCACTCCCTCACACTTTCTTTCACTTATTCTCTTTCGTTTTCTTTTTTCTCCCTCCGCAGCCTCCCTCCATCCTACCTTTTCATATTTCACCCAAACATGAGCGAGGCGCTACGTCTTTTATAGTGCTGCGTCAAAGTGGCGAGGGGGGGGCGACGAGAAAGAAAGCCTTGGTGTGTATGTGTGAGTGTGTGTGTGTGTGTGTGTATATATGACGCTGGGGAGGGGTGCGGGGTGATTGGACACGCTAGGTGCCTCTCTGTAGAATGCAGCACAGGGCTGGAGCTCTTGCTGAATATGGATGAGAAGGAAAGCAGAGGGTGATGCAGTAGGAAGATTCCCCCCGTCAGTCTGCCTCTGCCTGAACAATACCAAGCCTCTCTGCTTCAAACACTCACTCACACACATACACAAACACACTCACACACGGCAATTGCATTGCCCTCACACACAATCAGAGAAAGAGAGAGAGGGAAATTGAGGGAGAGAGAGCAAGAGAGAGAGAGAGACGGGGGCTGACTGCGGGTATGGAGGGGAGGATGCGCTGACGTTGTCCCCCTCTCGGATACGAACCTGGGGAAAAAGGTTGACTGGCCACATTCCTTGACGGCGGCAGATCTCCTATGATCAGCCTGAAGTCGGGCATCGCTCACCGGTCCAGCCTTTTGGCGTCCATGGCTATTTGAACCCCACCTCCAGTACGTTACAGCAGAATGGGTAAGAGATTCTGTCCCCTTTTGTTGACTTGTTGAATGCGCGTGCGGACGAGTTGACCATTTTGCTTTGCGTCTTTCCTTCTTTTGCTCTTTCTTTTCCCGTCCACCGTTGGCGTCTCTTCATTCATTCTGTGAGGAGAAGCTTGCTTGTCCTTGCAGTGTGCCTAGGACAGGCCCTCCTTTTCACATTCAGAGTGTGTGTGTGTGTGTGTGTGTGTGTGTGGCATGGGGGTGGGGGGTTTTAACAATACAATCCCACTTGACCCACTCCCTCTGTGTGTTTGCATGACACTCTGTTCACACTCTATGTGCTGTCTGTAATCATAGGTTTGAGCCCATAACTGTCTGACTGCGTTAGCGGCTGTGTAAGTATGGCTTACTGGCAAACATCAGCAACAGATTGTATTATTTACTCAGACACTCACTGCTGAAAACCTGTTACACCAGCTTTCCTTACATCATCGCCGCAAGCAGGAGCGCATGGGTGAGGAGCGCTCCCAAAGTGCCCGCCATTCTCAAATCACTGCTGCATGAGAATGTGCCCTAGGTTCCCCTTTTAACAACAGGTAAGCGGCAGCCGACCTTCTCGTTGGATCTTTGCGCCTTCAGGAATGTCATCTCCGAGTCGTCTTGGAAATAATTGTGAGGCGGCCGCGATGGAAAGAGTGAAGTTTTCATTTCCCCTGATCTACCAAGGTCAAACGGTCCCCTCGTCGCCACTCTGTAAAAAACGGCTGTTGGAGGTTCGCTTTTCTGTGACGCTGTGGTGCGCTGGTGTGCCGTACTTCACTAATTGCAAGAGCCCTAATTGCCCTTTCTCTTTCTTTTCCGTTCTTATAATCTCGCTCACTCTTTCCTTATCTCCCCTCTGGCTGCACTCTTCAAAAACCTCCATCATGGATTCTTGAGCGTGTGTCCACTGCGTCCTGTCCTCTTCCTCAGTTCGCTGCAAACTGTCCTCATTAAACAGTCCCTCTAACAGTGTCTGCATTCATTCCATTCACACTCGCACCCTCCCCTTTAACAGACCGGTCATTGATAAGATCGGGATCTGCCCAGCTGTGTGTTTGCTCGGCTACAGAGAGCATCGTGGACTAGAATCCTATCATTACCTGTCAGTCATGTGTGTGTGTGTGTGTGGCATGGAGCGTTGAGTCGGGTGAGGCAATGATGTAATGCATATCCCACTGCGCACCTGGAGCGCTGCAGAGGACAGGTACAGATTGAACTGCTCTGCAAGGCTCCGTCCAGATATCAGTTGTATCCACTAGCCTCTCTCCAGGGCCCTACAAAGGGAGCTAGTGTCCTTGTGTGAGTGTTTGTGTATGACGTAGTCACAAGATGAAGTATTTGTCGTAGGATGCGCGTTTTATCGAGAAACCCTGAGGTCAGTACCAGTGCAGAGAATAATAAATCTCTCACCTTCTGACATTTGCACATATTCATTTAACAAATTATTTTTTCTAGAGTGACTGAGCACAGAGCAAAGCCAGTCAGTCAGGGAGAGAGAAAAGATAGGGATGAACAAAAGAATAGCAGTGCTGCAGATAACAGCTTTAGATCTGTATAACAGAGATGGGAATACAGTTTTTATTCTCCTTTTTCCACAGTTTCATGCATTTCTATAGGAACGTATGGAAACGAGAGTGATTGGGTCGCTCTGTGTTTTTCTCGAATTGTCTTTTCAATTTAAATTCTGCTCGAGCATCTTTCTAACTGTGCATTGCACGATCAGCTGCGCTTAAGCGAGTTATACTGCGTGTGAGCTTGCTTCTTTCTTTCCTTCTTTTTTTCTCTCCTCTTTCTCCCCTATTTTCTGTGTTACTGTTAGACTAGATAATGTATTACAACTGAAGCTAATGTTCTCTTTGATACTGGTGCCATCTAGTAACTGGCCCTCCCACTCTTGGCTTGATTGTATATGCCTGGGCTAACAATTATGTTTTTCTAGATTTCCGCGATTTTTTTGGTATTAATGGTTTTGTCTGGATAGGACAATTGATCACGTATTGACCGTACTGGCCTTCCGATTGTGAGAGTGTGTGCTGCATTTCTGGAGGAACTGCACACGTCACTCACTACAAAGATTCACGCCAGCATTAGTGTACTGGTGAAAACAGTGGCACATACGGCATGTAGTGGTCTTTGGTGTTATTTAGAATGTATCAAACATTCCCACAGGAGAGTCAATCAGAGTTGCTTAGAGACCATAATATTTTCACCTTCTCCTGCTTCCCCTCCCCTCTCCTCATCTGTCCTCTCCCCCTCCTAGTTGCTGTTTTCCTCTACCACTCTCTGGAACTGTCTTTTTCTTTAGATCGAATATTTCTTTCTTCCTTTCTAACAAATCGTTCTCATCCCTGCTTCTACTTCTATATTTTTCTCATCCTTTACATGCTTTCTATTTATTATTAGTGTGTTTGCGCTTATCCTGCAGTCTCTCTCTCTCTCCTTGTATCTCTTACTCTCTCTCCTCCTCTCTGCAGTGGTAAAGGGTCAGCTGCTGGAGATTGGGGGCATTTGAGTCTGTGAAACCCATCTTATCTCTTGGATTTACTACAGTCTCTGAAAAACACTTTTATAGTACACAAGCACAATGTACTTTTGTACCTACTTCCATTTTGTCACATAAAGCACTAATGTACTGAAAATAAGAAATGCCGTCTTAGCTGCAAATCAAATTAAAACAGTTATTGATAGGATGTCACGATGGAATATATTTGCATGTTTAGTGGTGAGGGAGTTTGACGACTCTCATGTAAAAAAAAATGTTTTTGAGGGGTTGTAATCACCTTCTGATTCTTCACTTGCTTTATCAGTGGACTCTGGGCCATATGTTGTGCTTAGGATGCGTAATATTGTGGTTGGAGAGGGAAGCCTCGTCCCCCCTGGGAACCTCTGAGTGACTTGCGTGCTGTTGGCTGGGTTCTTCAGGACAAATCTGAGGATTTAGCATCCATATGCTCCTGCCTGAACAGCCTTCCAGGCAATTACCCACAAGCCCACGTCCTCAGTATAGTGCAGCGCTAGAGACTGCCTACACACCACCCGCGACACACTCTCACTTAAACCTCAACTTGAGACTGTGACACTGAACCTCCATGCGGAGCATCTGAGCGGATTGTCAGGTGGCCGACCATTTGTGTGTGTGAGAGAGAAAGATAGTGAAGGACACAAAACACAGAGATAGTTTGGTTAAATTTAGACCTCTACCAACCCAAAGCAGGTCACTTTAACTGCATGCGTAAAAAGTGGGACAGAGGCAGAATCAGTGGAACTCATCAGGGAGAGAAAGAGAGTGGGAAAAAATGAAGAAAGAAATATAGTGAAATGAAAAAGGCAAGGAAGTGAACAAAAGAACCAGACAGTACTTTTCATGTTTAGTTTGTTGATTGTTTCAAAAGGAGGAGCCGTAGTGAGGTAATGATGGTGCACTCAGCTGGCCTCTGGTTGGCTTTAGGTTTTCAAACTGTTACGTAATCTTACTACAGTTTTACAGAAATGTGTTACACATCCCAAAAATCCTCTGAATTAAACATGACTGCAGATTGCACAAAAACATAAAGGAATATTCAATTATATTTAAACAGTATTATGGTTGTACCTTATTTTGTATGTACAATGTACATGTGAGATGAATGGGTAAAATAAGGTAACTACATGGTTTGAGATTAGGATTAGTTGTAGGTTCAGGGTTATTACGTAGTTATTACCCAGTTATTGTAATCCTATAATAAGTACATAGTATGTACAAGTGGAACAGCACTGTAAAATAAATTTATAATTATTAACTGTTATATATAGTGAATGTACACCTCAGACCTTTCTGTGACACTGTTAATTTAGATTCTTCCAATGGAAATAGACAGAATATGACATATGTCTGATTTCTTAAAAAATATTTGAACTGAGATGCTTTTATCTCTAACTTTGTGTTTGTTTGTTTTTTGTGTGCAAATGCAGAGGAGGGTGAATATTTCCTGAAGGTGTTGATTCCCAGCTATGCCGCTGGTTCAATCATCGGTAAAGGGGGGCAAACCATCGTCCAGCTTCAGAAAGAGACTGGAGCCACCATCAAATTGTCCAAATCTAAAGACTTCTACCCAGGTATGAATCAAATAGTCTATCTGGCTTAAATAATGATGAACAGTACTTATTTCAGAGCTTAGCACAAATAGTTTTTTGTTTTGTTTGTAATTGAAACAGTTCACTTTACCTCATCTATTTATAATATATGTTATCAGATCTGTGTTATAAATCCTCACAGTTAAATCATTTTATTTACTGTGCAACAGATGGCAGAGCTAATGGTGCCATGCATAAATCTCTTTCACACTAAACACTCTTGAAAAAAAAGATCATTCAAAGTGTCAGTAACAATATTACACTGGATTTTTAGAGATTAAAAAAATGTTTGAGGTTCTTTTGTGGCATCAGTCTGTAACATTATTTTTGGTCATAACTGGAGTCTTTATTTTTAGGAATGAGGGATGAGTTTTACATTTGCATTTTTTATGCAATCTTCAATTCCACTGATAAACTTTTTTTAACACCCGTAGATTTTTGCAAGCTGAAAAGCTATAATACGTTTTCTGAATATTATGCAGAAAGTCTGACAGAGAGCTACACCGTGGTAGATTAATGTGAACGAGTCCTTTTACAGGTGTTGGCCTGTTTGTGTCATTGACTATAGTATCTTTTCCACCATGTGCCATTAAGAAGCTGCTTTATGTTGTAGCGTGAAAAATAAAATCGGCAGAGAATGACAGTGGAAAATGTGCCCATAGGGAGAGAAAATATGTGAGAAAGAGAGAGAGAAAGTGTGTGTGTCACAGCTGTGAAGCGTAAAGCTGAATATTATGAGCATAATTTGTCTGTGAATAGTTGTTTTCATTCATTAAACACACCCGTTACAACTAAAACTATCCTAGACCACCTGTTCTGTCGTTCACCCTTACTTATCCTACTAACACATACAAACACACATTCTCGCTTGTCTTCTCCTTTGCTTGTCCAGTTTTATTGTCCTGCAAATTCACCTTTCATCATTCCATCATTTTTTTTATATTTTACAGATTTCAATGAAACTGAAAATTAATTTTCAGTGCGTTTATCATTAGAGCACAACGTCATAGTAGCACACAAAGTAATATATAGTACAACCAGGGTTGTGCTCTATTCAGAATTGAGAATACCTTCAAGCTCCATTTGAGTTCCTAAATTTGAAATGAATCCTAAATTTGAATTGAGGTGTAATTCAGCTAACATGATGCAAAATTGCCATTTTAATTTCAATAGATTTTTAATTAAACGGTTCTACAAGAAAATCCATACAACTTATATAACTGTTATAAATCTGATAAAGAAGCTAACTTTGCATGTTGCCTTGACAAAGCTTTTTTCTTTTGACCTTAATTATTTTTCTTTCTTTTTTTTTCTTTTTTTTTCTATTATTATACATATTTTAGCTATGAAGTTTGAAAGATGATTTCTTTTACCTTCAAGGAACTTCTTAAATAAAAATAATAATTAATCAGTTCCTGTAATTTCAATTCAAATTCAACTTCCTGTGTGCTCTGAACAGTTTAATTACATTAAAATTCCAACTCATAAATGGAAAGGAAGTTAATTCTTTGATTCTAAATTTTTCCCAAACCCTTATTACAAGCAGTGCTGCTCTGGCACAAACACCAGCACATCTTCAATCATTCTGGTCTCTGATAAAATAGCTTCTCTTCCAGACCTTATTTATCTTATGAGACATTGAAAGGGAAACATTTAAATTCTCTCTGGCTCGCAAGAGAGCTATAAAAAGAATTCACCTACAGCTGAGCAGTTTTACTCCAGCGGTTTCACCACACACACTGTAGCCTGTCACACATGTAAATTATAATCAGTCTTTTCCTAAAACTCATTTAACTGCAGATGTTTACCACAAAACACATCTACTAAAAAGAGAAGGAATGAAATTAACATAGCACACACACACACTCTCTTCTGCGTACTTTATTAGAGCATATTTTATCCATAATCCTTTGACATCTTGAAAAGCAAATGTTGAAACTGTGGGAGAATTTGTTGCTTCAGTGTGTGTGCTGTGTTTCAGATACGAATAAGTGTGATATTCAATCTAGTGGTAACAACAAAAAGAAATCACAGCCGAGGAACAAACACTTGGTCAAGTATGCATGTGTCCTGGAGCAAACACACACGTGCAGCTATATCTCTGCACTGTTGCCCGGAAACAAACACAAACTACCAACAACCTACATGCCTTCGCTTCCCACAGCTCTCTCCATTCATATGAAATGGAAGATGATCATGACAATATATTTAGGACATCAAATGATATTTTCCACCACAAGACTAAACAAATCCTTACTTGAATTCACATTGACACAATACGCAGAAGACTTTGTAACAATAAATCATTTTAGACTTTGCTAGTCGTGGTAAAACAGGTCCAGCCAAGCAGAGGTTCTTTGGGTTCTCGCAGTTACAGCAGTATTCCAGACAGGTCAAGCACTTCAGGATAGTGATATGGCAAAGATTAGTACAGTACATAGTGTGTGTGTGTGTGTGTGTGTGTGTGTGTGTGTGTGTTCTGGACATTTATTTGGCATGTCCCGTGGGAGGGATGTGGATAGAGAGGACAGGTTCATAATTCTGTGCATTCAGAATGAATTACATCATGCAGCCATGAATTCATGATTTTTTTCCCCGTGTTACAACAGTCCTTTTCATTCTTTCTGATAGATGGATTTATACAGAAAGGAAAAATAGCTTCTTTGAAAATGTAATGTGTGTTTCCATGACCTTAAATATATTGCTCAATTAATAGAGCATGGTGCTTACAGCTCCAAGGTCATGGGTTCATCTTCCAGGAAATTCATGAAATTATCAAATGTACACCTTGAATACAGCTTTAAGTTGCAAGTTGCTTTGGATAGAAAACCATATTTAGAAATGTAATTGATAATAAGAAGAAATGCTCACCAAATTAACATATAAGAATGATTTCTGAAGGATTGTGTGAAGTTGAAGACTGGAGTAATGGCTCCTGAAAATATCAAATGTAACAGTTTTAACAATTTAAAATGTAACGATTTAAAGTATATTCAAATAGAAATCAGTTGTTTTAAATTGTAATAATATTTTACAAACTTTGGAAAAGTTTGAAAAAACATTGGAAAAGCATACAGACTCTAAACTTTGTTTGTAGGTAGTGTAATATGCATACAGTATATGCTGATACATACATCATTTCATTTAATGTGTTTAGATATTTAGCATTTTTTAATTTTGCGTGCAAACTCTATATGCTAACATTCTGTTTTTTCTTTTCTGTGTGTTTGGTCAGGTACGACAGAGCGTGTTTGTTTGATTCAAGGTACGGTGGAAGCTCTGAATGGAGTTCATAACTTCATCGCTGAAAAAGTTCGTGAGATGCCTCAAAGCAGTCAGAAGACCGAACCAGTCAGCATTCTCCAGCCACAGACTACTGTTAACCCTGACCGTGTTAAACAGGTTAGTTTGTGAGGTTGATCTACCACACCAAATCCAAACAGTTGTACCAGTTTTTAGTTATTAAATGTATGATGTAGAGTTAATCATATTAGACTTTGCAGTTTAAAAATTTAAACATGCAAATTAGTTGTTCCCCTAAACTACAGCTTAGTTCATAGTATTGTAACATTTTGATTAGTTAGCTCACGGAATGAGAGCACAGACAGTGAGTGCATTTACATGAATATAATTGAGTGCATAGTCAAGCTACAGTTTTCATCTGTACATGAGCATTTACATGACATTTTAGAAGGGTGAATTATTGCTTTAGTCTTACTGAAATCAATTTCTAAAGTGCATGTAAATGTACTTACTGCCATCTATCTGACAGTGATAAGCAACACTGAAGACAGGCAAATATACCAGCCCAGAGGAGGCAGAGGGCAGGGCAGGCTGGTGGTTGTTCCCCAGGGAAAGAGTGGCTGAGAGGGGCAGCAAAGTGTTAGAGCAGTGGGTTATTTTTACCTGCATGATCCTTGCAGAATGAGAAACAGAGAGGGAGTGAGAGAGAGCGAGCAGCTGCAATGTAAGACTGGGGATCAACAAATGGCTGATATAAGCAATGACTTAAGAGCCAGACCTTACACCGACACACACGCACACACACACTGTTATACACTCTTAAACATATACAAACATACAGGGTTTTATATTGTAAAATATAAAATATATAACAACAATTTTTTTAATGTAGAATTGTGGACAGAAAACAAACATCTACATAACCAGCATAGACGTACTTGAGCTTATTGCAGTATCTATTTTTGGGGATGTATGCAGTCTCATGCATGTTATTCTGTTCCTCAATCAAAGTGAAACTCCCCCTCCTCCACAGGCTAAACTGATCGTGCCCAACAGCACAGCAGGACTCATCATCGGTAAGGGTGGGGCAACAGTTAAGGCTGTGATGGAACAATCAGGAGCATGGGTACAGCTTTCTCAGAAGCCTGAGGGCATCAATCTGCAGGAGCGAGTTGTGACAGTGAGCGGGGAGCCAGAGCAAAACCGCAAGGCCGTGGAGATCATTGTTCAGAAGATTCAGGAGGACCCACAGAGCAGCAGCTGTCTCAATATCAGTTACTCCAATATCACAGGTCCTGTGGCCAACTCCAACCCGACCGGATCCCCCTTCGCCAACTCTACAGAGGTGTTACCCAACGCCGCAGCGGCAGCTACAGCCTCCACACTCCTTGGCCAGGTGGGTCTCGCGGGCATGGGTGGCTTCCCTGCCGCCATGTCAAGTCTTTCCGGTAATGATCTGCTTGCCATTACATCTGCTCTGAACACTCTAGCCAGTTATGGCTACAATACCAATACAATGGGGCTTGGCCTCAACCCGGCCGCTGCATCTGGGGTGCTCGCTGCTGTTGCAGCTAGCGCCAATCCAGCGGCTGCAGCTGCTGCCAATCTGCTTGCTACATACGCCAGCGAGGCCTCTGGAGGGGGCGGTCACCCTGTCGCACCTAGCTTAGGGGGCTTTTCACTGGGCTCCCTAGCGGCCGCCACAGGGGCATCTAACGGTTACCTGAATCCCTCATCCCCACTGGTGGCATCATCTCTGCTGGGCACAGATAAGCTAGCAGAAGGTGGGAAGGAAGTGGTGGAGATCGCTGTTCCAGAGAACTTGGTCGGTGCCATCTTAGGAAAAGGCGGCAAAACTCTCGTGGAGTATCAGGAGCTGACAGGTGCACGAATTCAGATCTCCAAAAAGGGAGAGTTCATTCCAGGCACACGCAATCGCAAGGTGACCATCACAGGGTCACCGGCAGCAACGCAGGCTGCCCAGTATCTCATCAGCCAGCGAATCACATACGAGCAAGGCGTCCGTGCCACCAACCCTCAGAAGGTGGGCTAGGGATGGACAGGAGTGGGGAGGGGAATGACGAAAGCGAAGGAAACCAGAGAGAATGAAGAGGTGACTGAATGAATGAAATCGAGGGAGAAATGGATGGGTTGGAGTGAGAAACATGTCCAAATATTTAAACAAAAAATAAGGACGATTACAAAACAAATGAAAAAAAATCTAATGGAACTGTGGATAGATAATCTGTTTGGGGAGAAATTTGATATTTTGCGACTGAAGTTCTGCTGTGTTTTTAAAGTTGTGTTACATTGTCCAGGTCCGAGTATCGTGCCCTGGGGCACTCAGAGGATGAGGAGATCAAACCTCACTTCCTCTCTCATAGCCAGGGTCTTTTGGATTCTATGTTAAATTTTTGGCTTCCATTGCAGAACCCTCACAGTTTAGTTCACACCTAATCCACACCCTGAGCAAGGAGTTTGTAGTTCGAATGCAGTCCCCCTTTTGATATCAGTAAATTCAGTTTCTGCAACCATAGTGTAGGTCTGAAATGAAAAGAAAGATACCTATGAGCCATTTCCATAGGAACTCTTGGTTTCTCCCCTTAGACCTAAACTCGAACACCTGCTGAAAGATTTCAGTCTGCATTACATTACTAATATATCTTTGATTCTCCATTATGGTCAATTCACAATCAGTCTCTTTTTAGATTTACTCAAACCTGCGATTCCAGGTTAACCTGAATGTAAAAGTACTTCCTGATATTTAAAAAAAAAAAAATGTAAATATAATATCAAATTGAGATGCTGTTGAGAGAAGATAACTAACCTTCAGACACAGACAGACAGAGACCGACATCATACATCAAAGTTCAGATACTCAGCATTAGAGAACTGGAATGTAATACACATACATACAAGTGCAGTTTAGTCACAGGATCCCACTTTGGTGCTATAAGAAAACACATTTGAAGAGATTTTGTTGTCATATCTACTGATTTTAGTATTAATGGGAGAGTTTCTCTGAGCCGTCATGAATTATTGGGGGCATTTTGCGATTTACTCACAAAAGCAAGTGGATATTCAAAAGATCCCGCCAGAGCTAAGACACAACAGTAAGATATTAAAAGCTGTATGTTTTGTCTCAATGACTTTTAACTCTTACTCCAGAAAATCTTTGGACACTCTACCAAGGAATTAAAGTCCTTAGAATCCTGAACTTGAAAAATAATTGGACCTGTTTAGACAGATGTACCTCTAACTCCTCCTCTTCCTCTGAATGGAGGAGCCAGGCAATGTCTGTGCCTGTTTTGTTTGAAAGGAGCTCAGGTTGTCATACCTCATGTTTGTGAAGAAGGAGAAAGATTTCTAGTTTGTATGCAGTGCAGCAAAGTCTTTGGTGCATTACAGATGCCACCTCGTTCACATCACAGTTAATCCCTGTTTGCGTCAGACTGGCAGAGGTGCGGTTGAGGTAGTGAACGAGAGACTAAAACGACACAGCTTTTGTAACCTGTCTGAAGTCATTTGATGGCCAGAGGATTCTACTGTAATGACTGTCGACCTTCAGCCTTCTTCAGTAAAGCGGCGTCGCTGTGAGGCAGGCTAACCGATCATAATTCTGCTTCCTTTGAGAAACCAAACTCCAGGCCGTAGCGTCAGATGCACAGCTCTGTTTGCCCAACGTTCTAAAGCATTGCCGGAGAGTTTCACGAGCCCTCAACATTTTCCACTGATCAACAGGTCATCAGTTTCACAGACTGCTGGTGATAGTTACTCATTAGTTAATTCCACAGTTGTACACTGCATCAAAACGTTTGCTGCTAACAGCATTTTCGGTCTTGCCAGCAATTGGCTCTTGCATGGAGAGTAAGCAGGAGCTCCCATACAGGGCGAGTGATCGTCTCTGAACCACACTGTGAATCCAGCGGCCTGACGCCATCGTAACTATGGAATGTACCTTACATATTTCAAACCATCGAGAGTGTGTATTCTGAGACCCGGCATAACGGAATAAAGCAATGAAACCGAGCGAGCACAAGTTCACAGGCCGTGAGGCTCTGGTGTAGGAACATCTACCTGTAGTTTACCTTGCTCTTTCGCAAGACCAGAGGTCACAGAGGGTCCGATTCCCCACCGGCGCCCAGGACTGTCATTATTTAGCAGATCTCCATCTGAACCCTCGACTTCTATATATAACAACACTGCACAGCCCAATCAACTGCTGACCTACATACACACTCTAAAAGACATTCATCATCTCCCTCCAACTACCAACCCTCTAATCTACTTGCTAGAGGGGAAGCGGAAACGTAGAAAAAGGAGGGAAGAGAGAGAGAGATGGAAAGAGAAAGGGCGAGAGAGTAACCTATTTATATCCATTACATAATTGTGAGGAATATTACCATTTCCACATCTCTCATGATTGCTGTTTAAATACCATTCAACATACCATTTAACATGCCATACGCTTAATGTACTCCTGAACTATTTACTATGTTTCAGTACCAGCCGTGAGACATCAGGTTCTCAGAGTATAAATTATTATTCAATACTGTTTGGAATCAAACTGTGTACCTGATTTCAGAAGCACAAGCACTTGGTGCAGCAATATGAGGGTAATATGATTACAGAAAAGGAGATGTCATTTATATTTGGAGAAAAACAGCTTGTTGACACTCATGACATTAGGATTAATTCTGTCTCTCACTTTCTCTGTGTCGTCTCTCTCTGTCTTTGCACTACCTCTTTTTCTTCCCTCATGTCTTGCTCACTTTTCCAGCTTTCTGTTGTCTCTCCTTTCCACTTTCGCTTTCTTCCCCTCTAGGCTGCCGGTCGCCACGGATGTGTTGTGTGTGTGTGTGTGTTTATTGCAGGGGGTGTGTGTCTCCAGAGGGGCCGATGGGTATTCTGCCCTGTCGTGAACACCATACCTCTGAAATAATACGCCACATAGTTTAACATTAATACATTCGATCAGATTCTCGTGCTCTCTGCCTGATTGATTCAGTATTCTACCTTAAACTAGCTAGAACAGGGAATCTGTGCTCTGAGAGAACGTAGAGGTTTGTAAACCCAAGAACTCTGGGTAAGAAAAAACAAACAAACAAACAAAAAAAACAATAACCTACAGGAGATGGGTGTGAAAGCCACCTCAAACTCAAACGATGGCATGACTGTCGTTTGTGCTGTGTTCTCTCTCCTCTCTCTGAGAACTATCGAAGATAATTTCTGCATTTTTCCCTCATTTTTTTAAAAATGAAACTGTGTAATCCGTCGCGTCTCATGTTCTTTGTGTATTTTGGTGTAGTTCCTCTAGTTTGTGGTCTAAATGCAGTCTTGCGCTGTTGGTTTCAGTGTGTGATTATCCGTTATACTCGTGTGGATGATGAAAGTGCCAATCAAGCCTGGTTAAGATTAGCTTTGCGATTTGTTTGTGCATTAGATTTGCTCTCTTTGGAGTGCTGGTGTCCATATCTACGTCATTGATAATTTTAGATCGACTTAAAATGTAAAGAACTATTGGAAGCAATATTGTAGCATGTTGTCAAGTTTTGTGTTTTGTTATGTCTGTTGTATGAGCCTTTGGATTTACTACAAATTTTGAATGAATAGGTTTACATGTACTTTTTTGTAAAGTTTGAAAAAAAATTAAAAAATGCTGCTATTTGATAAGTGAAATATACAGAAATATTTTAGTTGAGGAAAAAAAAAAAAAGTCTGGTCTGTTGATTAGGATTGTGCTCGTTTTTCGACAGGGGTATAAACGAGGTGTATCAATATTAATTACATAGACGCAGTAATAATAGTCAACCTGTGCCAAACTAGACCTTCACAGCTTCTCGACATGTAGGTGTGTGATGAAACATTAGATATCGATAACTTATTTAGAAGCATTAAACAAGTGCCAATCAATCAATATCTTTTAGTTCCAATGAAAAGATAATCAGCGAAGGGAAAAAAAGACATAACGCAATGTTAGCATTGTTTTGACCCCAGAGCTGCATAGACTAAGAGAAGAATTGTTTTCTGCATCTATATGGTTTTAATACACTCAGTAGAGGCATCCTGTGCATTCGTTTGACCTGTGGCTTCCGCACTGCTTTTAAGTCATATTGTCTCTGTAGGTCGGCATGGAGTAGGCATACACGTTATACGCATTCATAACACAGCCATTTATGAAAGTGTGTTTTGTGGATTTAGGTGTTATCTTTTTGCACGTCTCTATTGCATGATATCCAAGTGAATTATTGAGGGGTGGGAAATCAAAACAGACAAACATGAAAAAAATGAAAAATAAACGACTTGCGTCGCTCCGAGACACACTTCTGCATGTGTCGCGAACGGAGCGCTCTTTCTTTCTACCACTTCATTTGTGTTACTCTGGTTTGTACCGCTTCTGTTTTTCTTGGTCAGATGGGTGTGGTCTTCTAAAGGCCAGTACACATAGGCCTAAGAACTGCAGCGTAACCATGGGAACTGGAGTCAATCAGGAATTCATAAAGCGAGAGGATTCCAGTTTACGACGGCGGAATGTGTACGTACGTGTGAGACTCCATCTCTCAGCCTCTACTTTCAGGGGGAAATACCCATGCATGGAAACGTCATTTTAAGTTCAGTTTTTTGGCTACGGTCGTGTTTATTCACATGAGGAGTTGCGCTCATCATCGGTTTCAGACTTCTCTAGTTTCTCAGCTTGATTCTCCTAACCCCACATGTAATTTATGAATGTATTTACATTTGCATAAACTGAAACAAAATGTTATTTCAATGTTAAATGTCTTTTAAGTGTGATGTTTACGGCGGAGGTTGTAAAGTTCATGTAGCTCGATCATATCTGTCAGTGTTAGGAAGGCCCAGAGCCACATTAGCACCCAAATTCATTTCTCTCTCTTCCTGTCTACTGATGCATCAAATGCACTTTACTGAGCATTAGGTCCCATCAAAAACACACACAGTGTAACCTACTGGATGCAAAACTGAACCAAGCAACCTGTTTTTAACAACTTTGACAGATATATTGTTGTTTTTCCGGTTGTTGTTTTTATTCTTTTCCCTTTTTGGTGTTTGTAAATGGGTTGTAATTTTTTAAGGGTGTTTATTTTTGTATTTCTGTTCATTTTGGGGAGGAGAGGTCAGAAGGAGAGTGTGTGAAATCTGTCCTGCATTCCACTGTCTCTCCTACTACATTCCCTTCTGTGTGTGTGTGAGAGAGAGAGTGCGAGTGAGAACGTTTACATGGGTGCGTGTTTGTGAGTGTCTAGATAATGACACGCAGAAACTCTTGTTACCATTGTAATTGCCAACTGTGTGAAGCTGAACTGCTTTGAAAGTGAAAGGTGTTATTTTTGATTTTCAAAACTGTACCTTCTGTTCAGTTTAGAGGAATGGAAAATAAATTGCAGAAACCTCTGAAAAGTTTTGTGTTCTCAATTAATTCCAACATTTTCTGTCTGATAAGTAGACCAGTCAAGCAGCACATATATTCTGTCATCCAAATAAATAAAATTCATTGTTTTTTTATTAAAAAGTGAGTTATTTTATTCTAATATTTAAGGGGCTATTTGTAGGATTCAGAAACCCTTGTTATTAGTGACACTGGTGCAGCGACTTACTGCCATCAACTTACTGATTGTGCTCGCACTTGTGCACACATAAAGTACAAGAGACTGAAAGTGTTTCAGCCAATAAACAGCACGCCAGTGTTGGGAAGGTTACTTTGGAAATGTAATATAGTAACAGATTACAAATTACCCTATTTAAAATGTATTAAGTAGTGTAACTATTTCTATTACTTTATTAAAGTAATGTAACTGATTACATTTGATTACTTTTCTAAATTTCTGCCAATTGTTTTAAACTGAAAAGCATATACATAAACCCAAATAGGACATAAAACTGTTATCGGCTAAGCATGTGTCCTATTCTGCGTTCTGAACTCCTGACACTGTTAGGCAGTAACTAGCTACTAGTAACTAGTTACAGTTATAATGTTACTTTTTGCAGTAGTATTGTAACTAGTTAGTAATACGATTTCACAGCTGTTATAAAACAGCTTGTTAAAAATTTCATGACTTGCACAGGCACGTGAAGTCACCAGTGCAGCAGGCAAGCATGGAATATGGAAAAGCTTGCATCGATTTTGTTAGGAGAAAAGATCTGAACACCAATGTGTAAGTTGTGGCATTACATTACTCTGGCATTACATGGCTTGCCCACCCACATCCCTCTGATCCTAATATAAATTGTATTACTATAATTAAACATCTTTTTAGAAAACGATAAATTTTTTTATGAATTTATGTGATTTCTTTTGATAAAATATATCGTGAAATTTAATTGTATATGGGTAACAGAGAAATTATAGCTACAGTGAGCTCCAACCTACACAATTATAACATTTGGACCAATCAGACATACATTTGTTTATTAGATTTAACAAATCAATTATTCATTAGATTAACAAATATTCTCAGACCCCTCACCCAATAAACATACTGTGTGCCAACATGTCTGGGAATGACCCCAGGCCCCTGCTTACCATGGCAACCAAGACACCCCAGCCAGACCAGATAAACTATACAACTTAATAAGATGTTGAGAGTTCTCCCTGTCACCATCTTAACCATAGGAAAAACATAATACTGACTACGTACGACTTCCTCCACTCAATTTCAGTTCCCTTCTGTCTACAAAGTAAAGCGAAGTTGCAGAGTTTCGGTTTTACCAGGCTAATAAAAATGGACTCTTCTCTAAATAATTCATAGGAAAACCTTTCTTTGAATGAACACACATATATCCTTCAGGTCATTGTGTATGTTGTTACCGTTCTTGTATATTGACTGTTGTATTGTATACTGTTTTATGCATGCTTATGATAGAACCACTCATGCATTTAATCTTACCTGTACCATGTTTAGGATCTATGAATTTTTATTCTGATGATCTAAATGAGAGCGTATATTATATGTTGGTAGGCAATATATTAGTGTTCAAAGAATCTTAAGTAGTTTTGCATCAATAACCAATTGAATTACATGTGCAAAATACCATCCTCTGAGAAAGAGTCGTAAACTTTCCCTCCAAAAGTTCAAAACACCATTGGCTCTTTGAAAACCCAGAGGAGTGACCTCAATAGAAGATAAAGGCCTTAGATCAGTGACCCGCCTTGAGTCTGCGGTTCTGTTCGATTCTGAGAAGATGCTCAGCTAGTCTTCTAAGGACACTGTAAGTTCGTGCCAGGCCTCGGCCTTGACTTTCCATTCACCAAAGATCCTAGGTTCTCAGCTGATGTTTCTCTTGATGTTTTGCACTTTCCACTGGGAAGAAACTCCCAATCACCATCAAGTCAGAACATCTTTGGAATTTATCACTCTTCAAACCTGGAAGAATGTCCAAAACCTTGAAACCATAAATACTTTCATAATACAACATAATACTACAACACTTTTACTTAAAGGGTTACTTCACCCCAAAATGTAAATTTTGACATTTATCACATACCCCCGTGTCAGGAGGCTTGTGAGCGTATGCTCTTCTGTGTCAGCCGTGCAACAATGATGTGATGTTTTCTTTCAAATCAAAGCATAAATACATGTAAGAAAAGATATCCTTGTGGCACGGCTGACACAGAAGAGCATATGCTGCAGAGGAGACAACTTTTTGAATAAAGCGTTATTTTTGTTTTATTCGCATACAAAAAGTATTTTCGTCGTGATGGAAGATGGACTATTCTGACGATGCTTTTCCTACTTTTCTGGACTTTGACAGAGTAATTTACTTGGCTGTTTATGGGAGAGTCACAAGCCTCCTGGTTTTCATCCAAAATATCTTAAATTGTGTGCCGATGCATAATATGGCAGGCGCCATCTACACTACTGAGAGTGATGGTTAGATGTAAATATGTAACAAAATATACCGCTGTGCGAAAACAGCAGTTAAGTACCAGCTCTGCAATTTTCCGACATCATGTCGACATATGAGGTATTTAAAATTACACTTTTATGATGGTTTGATTATAACGTATATAAGGGGTGCCCAACCCTGCTCCTGGCGATCGACTGTCCTGCAAAGTTTGGCTCCAATCCTAATCAAACACACCTGCCTTTAATTTTTAAGTGAGCCTGAAGACCTTAATTCGTTGCTTAAGTTGTGTTTGATTAGGATTGGAGCTAAACTTTGCAGGACAGTCGATCGCCAGGAGCAGGGTTGGGCACCCCTGATCTGGCTATGTGAGACTTTAGTTTCATTTAATCCCTTTTTTTTACATGACATATTGAACTTACAATACAAAGTAGCACTAACTTTTTATACGCATTCGTTTCATGTGTCGTAGAATGTAACGGAGGCTATCAGAAGCGATGCGTGGATAAACGTAACATTCTTTTGAATTTCCCAGCAAATACGTCCCGAGCCTTTCACATAAAAATCAGTCTAAAGGCTCTTTAAGTTATCTTTTTAAAGTTTTGTTATAAGCAGTTCACCCAATAAAAAAACTATTAATACATAAAAGTCTTACATATAGAGCCTTTAAATTTTTAGATGTTTTTTTTGTCATATTTAGATTTTAATTATTTTATAGTGGTTTTAATTTAGTTGTTTGTCTTATAGGTTCTAATAAAGCAAATATGTCCAGTTATCTTTGGGATCACTGATTTACGATTTACATTGTCTAAACAAGATTTCTTAATATAAGAATTTATTTTTTCTTTTCTTTTCTTTTTTTTGCAATAATTCTTATTAGTCTTTGTGGTGTTGAAGATGATTGTAGCCTATATTTAACTATTATATTTACTACTGTTTACAATTATATGCTACTATATTTAACTGTTATATTACACGTAAACAAACAGTTTATCCAAATAGCATCACACAGCATACTGCATGTGTAGCAGAGCCAAAAGGAGCTGATTTTGAAGCTCTCTTTCTCTCTCTCTCTCTCTCTCTCTCTCTCTCACACACACACACTGTTGGTTGTGGTGATGCTGTGTGGAAGCGGTATGGTCCTGCAGTGCTGCAGTTTGACGGCGCGGTTGAAGTGTCATTATGATGAATGGCAAGATCAGTATGAATCATAACGCCTGCCTGTGATGCTGTTAGGTCGCTAAGAGCAAAAATGTGTGTGTATGTGTGAGGCTCATAAGCAATAAGAAATGCAAAAACAACATTTATGTAATACACTGACACAGATTATAGCCCAGAAAACAACTTTATGGGTGTTAAGACTAGGTTTAATAAATTTGGGCAATATCAGAAGAGAATGTAAATGATTTAAGTTATATATATATAAGTTATATATATATACATCTCTCTTTGTACTGTTGAGCTCTTGTGGTTACCTGGTTGCCTTGGATACCTCTTGCAGCCATACCTCAATTGTCCTGTTTCTTGCACTAACAAACCATCCCTTACCTCTATTTCTTAGTGGCACATTTTATGCTAACATTGAATAAATCTGCAGTAAGATATTGAAAAATAAAAGAAATTATATAAAAAAATTGTAAAGGGATGACATTGTATAAGATTTTATGTAATAAAAGAAACCATTAAATGTGTATTATTATTATCGTTATTAACATTTCCTCAACCATTTTCACCAAATCTTTAAAATAATAATGAAGAGATATCCATAAGGTAAGAATTTAAAGTGATCGCTTCTCGACCGCCTCAGCAGTTGCCATGACAGTGAGACTGCTGTAAATTGCATTCTGTGTGGATGTTCATACGTGGTATGTTTCCTTGATTATGCCTGTAAACAACGAATCAAAAGATGCCATTCTAGACCTCAGTGCCTACTGTAAAGCTCAATATCCAACAGCCATATCACCCTGTAGCCCAAGACTGTTCACCCACTGAAGCTAAGCAGGGCTGAGCCTGGCCAGTACCTGGATGGGAGACCTCCCGGGAAAACTAGGTTGCTGCTGGAAGAGATGCTAGTGAGTTCAGCAGGGGGTGCTCACCCTGAGGTCCCTGTGTAGTGATGGGGACCCTATACTGTCAACAAGCACCGTCCTTCAGATGAGGTCCTGACTCTCTGTGGTCATTAAAAATCCCATGGTCTCTTTCGAAAAGAGTAGAGGTGTGACCTCAGCATCCTAGCTAAATTTGCCAATTGGCCTCTGATCATCATGGCCTCCTTACAATCCCCATATCTGCTGATTGGCTTTATCACTCCTCAATAAGCTGGTGAATGGTGGGCGTTCTGGCACACTATGGCTGCCGTAGCATCATCGAGGTGGATGCTGCACACTGGTGGTGGACAAGGAGATACCCCCTTTTACAATGTAAAGCATTTTGAGTGCCTAGAAAAGCGCTATATTAATGTAACAAATTATTATTATTATAAATGTGTGTTGTGTGCCTCCTATACACACACACACACACACTCAGAGACACATACATATTTGATATGTTGAAGACACACCTCAGATACTACTGATTGTTCTTATTGCTACTTTGAAATTGTACCTTGACGAGCTATATGCCTATACTAATTCGTAGTGGTAAAAGATTGAGCTACACTACAAGCTACAAACTGTAAAAAAATGCATTTGAGCATACTTTTTAAATAAATAATAAAACGATCTAATGATATTTTAAATCATTCATACTGAACAGAATTTCTGGCACAAAAAGACAATAAACGTATGAACAATAGAGTGATACAACAAAAACATCCTTATGTACAAGGCTAACTGAGGTGAAAACAGTAAACAGTACAGGGATTCGATTCAGGGAAACATTTTTATTCTCTAATTCATTGGACTTTGAGGGAACACACCGTTAAGAATGAACCGATTCACTATAATTTCAGAATTTTTAAACCAACCTATAATAAAATTACTGTTTAGGATTGAATAGAATTCACTAATTTGGACTTCCCAATGATACTTTCGGAAAAGAGGATCATTAAGGATGAACGATTAACTTTCCAGTGCTTAATGACAGAGAAAAGGACTGTTAAAGTGAAAGCATTTGACCATACCCTCAGCTCTGACATTATTAAAACACGGCAGCTACAAATGATGTTAGTTAATTGCTCCCCAAATGCTAGGCTATATAGTTGTACAGTGTATCAATTAAAGACTAGGTTTTGTAACAAATGTTTTTTTTACAGTTCATTTGTCCTCTGACTGTAAAGAAATTGTACTTTTAATAATAATAATTATAATTTATTGGTACCCTAGCCAATTATTCTAGACAACTAAAACTAATTTATAGGCCCTGAGTACCAACTCTGTGAGTAATAAAACCAGTTGTTTTCTGTTGGTGTTTGGTAGCAGCACATTTAATTATAACAGACCCAAGGGCTAAATTTTCTCTACACAAGGCTCATGACAACTTATTAAATCCAATGTTTGATGAAAATAAAAGATCAAAGGGAGGTTATTTTACCATGAAGATATCTAGTTTCCAGTCCTTTAGAACTTCAGAATTCAGATTTCGATCATTATGACCTTTGCATTTGGATACATTCGGTCTCATAGCAGCATGTGTTTTAAGAAATTCATGTGAAAATGTCCAATAATGCAAGAAAATGTCCACAAAGCAGACAAAATGAATGTAACAGGTCGGTAGTTTTATGTCAGGGTGTGAGGTCTCAAACTTGCATATGCCGATGTGTTATTTTACCATGTAATACAGGTCAGAGTGACTTCACAGGTCCCACAGGAGACAAGTACATATTTTCTTTGCACACAACACCTCATTAAAAGCGTGTCTTACTCACCCGATAAATCAGGCATCTGCTGTGACAGAAAAAGAGCCTACTAGAGAGTGTAATGTTTCACGGACATGAATTTTTAAACTTGTTGATATTTCAGCACCTGTTGTATTGGAACATGGTTAATTGGTTATGTGTCAAGATGCTTATGGTTTTTTTTTAAAGATACAAATTATTTTCATTCTGCATATGTGCATGTTGTGAGTTTGCTTGTTTGTTTTAAATTTTGCGTATCTGTGTTAAGATTTTTTATTATTTTTTTATTTTAGATTTTGGAAATCGGAATCAGCAGCAAAAAAATCATTATATATTTGATTCCAAAACAATTTCTTATTCAGTATTTTTATGCCTCTCTATATCAATCTCTTTTACAGTGCACAGATATTGTTGCAAATTCTAAACAAAATGATTTGAAAATGCATGTTCACCCTCCAAAGCTCTGAAAGGTGATGCCTTTTAAGCAAAAAGGGATGATCACTTTCACATGTCCTCGCATTCATTCAGTGTGCTGTCTGCACTGTAGCAGCTTTTAAATTCACTACTGTCTTACATTTTATATGCTTAGACAGAGGGTCCAGTATGTTGGTAGTACTGCATACATTTATAGATAAGACATGATTAAGGGAAAGTGACATGACATACAGCCAAGTATGTAGAATTTGTGCTCTGCATTTAACCCATCCAAAGTGCACACAGACAAACCATGAACACACACCCAGAGCAGTGGGCAGCAGATGGGGGTTCAGTGCCCTGTTCAAGGGCACCTTAGTCATGGTATTGCCGGCCCAAGACTCGAACCCACAACCCTAGGGTTAGGAGTCAAACTCTCTAACCACTAGGCCACGACTTCCCTATAGCAGTACAAAACATTAAGGCAATCCTGAACATGTCACTGTTTCATGACACTACTTCATTATAGTGGATATCAAGTGACTTGTACAATGCTGCAGCAATTTCAGTGCAGCAACTTTACATTTCAAAATTTCTTTATTAATATGGATATTTGTGATTATTTATGCAACACCAGTTAAACATGTAAAGCACAGTGCATAAGATCTCATTAATAACAGATAATGAATGAATAATAAAAACATTACACAATGGTGCCATGAGCACTCCAGTTTCCTCTGGACTGTTTAGCTGTAACTGTGATTTTTAGTTACAAATGTGATGCTGTGTCACCTTCATCTGCATTCAAGGTCATCAGAAATGCAGACCGTTTGTGCGCAATACAATCCAGCCTTCCCCTTTTGAAATGGCAGAACAGTGTCTTGTCTAATCATAGGAGAAGGATGTACTGAAGTAATCTGTGAGATTACTGTATAGAGGTGTCTGATATTCAAAGATAGTTGTAGGGGAGGATCTCATCATTAAATCATGTTGTCAAGGCGACAAGTTTGTGTGGAGCATGGCTTTGAGTAGAGTGTCAGAATACAGGCGTATTCCTGTCACGATTTCATCACTATTCCTGTGTAACCTTGGCAACCCAAATTCCCCCAAAAACCGCAACACTACAACCAGGTAAATACATATTACCCCACTCACTCTAGCTGCTTTTTCAGAATGATTCACAGCATTTCTAATGATGCATGAAGCACTGAGCAGCATATCTGGCAACCCCATCAGCTAAAACATCAAATCACTGTGTTTTTTTGCAGGAGTATGCATGAAATATACATTTGAAATGTGTACGTTGTTTATTATGCTACACATTTGTATGTTTGTGCTTCACAGTTGTTGGTCTTTCTCAGTTTATGCAACACACACTGCAGTGGCTAGTATCAACATTTACATGCTGGGCTGTTTCTTTCTCTGCTTCCAGTGGTCAAGAGCGACAGGCATATGCAGTCCTGCACTGTGCTCCTGGGTTGATGTGGTTAGCATTATCACACTTGATCAATAACTATTAATGAAGGAAACCATGGCTGATTCAAGACGGGGCTCTTGCTCTGCGTTGCCATGGAAACCAGAGCTGCAGAGCTGCAGGCTCGAATTGGGAGTTGATTTGAAAAGAAGAGATCGAGAAGGAGGGGGTATTTCAGCTGGAACGGGGGAGAAAGGTAGTCCATATAGTTAGAACCCATAAACACAGGTAACCTATTTTATAACCTACTTTACTTAAATGCAAAACATCTAATATTATAAATAAATGTATTTGATTTAGTAAATAAATTTTGTCTTTAGTCTTTTGGAGGCGTTCATGTAGCTACACCCTGCACGCCGTGGTCTTCTGTTGATCCAAATCATGCTACATGCGAAACGTTACAATCCTGACGATTCATGTCGATGGTCACAGCGCCCTCTGTTAATGTGCACTTCCGCTCCAAACCTGTAGAGGGCAACGGTGAGTCACACGTGTCACTACTACAGTACACGAGGAAACCACTCACATTGATGAAAATCCCGCTCATTCAGCAACAGTTCAGTGATTTAAAACCTAGATGCTACTGTAAATATTGATGAAGCACTTTTAAATTAAGGTTTAGTCATAGAATGCTTGCTTAGAGACTCGCGTGTGTCATGACAGTTTCTTGCATTGCCGATAAATCTGTAATGGTTAAATATTGACGTGATGACAGCGACGGCAAATCCGTGTAACATTTCTGCTGACCTGGAAAAGTTCGTTGTGAAGGAGGTAAGAGATTTGACATTTTTTATTTTTAAATGAACGGATATTATTGTTTTTAATTACGTGATTTATATTTAGGCTCCTCCAACTGTTTATTATGTTCCAAATTTTATAACGGAGGCTGAGGAGGAGTGTCTGTTGCAGCAGGTAGGACTTTTAAATGGCCCGATTTTCCTGTAATGCTACAATCCGCACCTATATAACATGTCAGTAGTGCTTCATATACTGGCCTGTGTCTCTTTTGTAAGGTATACAGAGCTCCCAAGCCCAAGTGGACACAGTTGTCAGGGAGGAGGCTACAGAACTGGGGTCAGTAACAGGCTTTATTTTACATACGCAATTAATCAATGCAAATACTTACTTAACCATGTGAAGTCTGATATAGTCAGATTTCCCCCCCCCCCCCCCCCCCCTTTTTTCCAATAGAACAGTTTATTATGGAACTTTTAGTTCAGTGATAATAAGAATAAAGTTTAAAGGGATAGTTCATCTAAAAATGTCATCTACAAATTGTCATTGATTATTACTCCCCATCATGTCTTTCCAAACCCTTCTTCGTATACAAGACCTTCGTTTATCTTTGGAACACAAATTAAGATATTTTGGAAATCCGAGAGCTTTCTGACCCTACATAGACAGCAACAGATCTCACACATACAAGGCCCAGAAATGTAGTAAGGAGGACATTTTTAAAATTCTCCAAGGGGCATCAGTGGTTCAACCTAGTGTTGTCACGGTACCAAAATTTCAGTATTCGGTACCGATACCAGTGAAAATCCACGGTTCTCGGTACCAATTTCGGTACCAAAGCAAAACACAAAAATATGCTAATTAAAAAAAAATAACTTTTTAGCACTAAAAATAAAACCAATGCCATTCTTTATACTTATTTACAATTGTGTTTAAAGTTTTTCTACAGTTATATAATTATGAAAAACAGTAAACAAGTTTCACCCAAATTTAATTTGTCTTTTAATTTATGAAATTTAAACACATTTTATTTTTGGTAAATAAAGGGGATTTGCTATTAAAATTAAAACATGGAAGAAATATTGTGATTTATTTCTTTAAAAAAATAAATTTTTATAAATTTTTTCAACAGTAGTAGCAGTATCTCATACATTTTACTAAATAATAGTAATATTTCTAGCACAATGCCAATGTAAAAGTGAACTTTTAGGCCTAATGAATACATATTTGTCATTTTAACTGAACTTAAGACTGGTGGTGATGCTTAAGATATTTTTGGTCATTGAGGGTTTCTGTAAAAAAAAATAGTAATAGATCATATTAATTATTATTAAAAGATAATACTACTACTAATTCTACTATCATACTAATGTATATACAATGCACTATGAATTGATGAGCTGCTGGGTTCATGAATATTAATCACGTTTAGGGATGGGACGATAACCGGTTTTATCGATAACCGTGATAAAATGTGCTGAAGGTTAGTAATATCGTTTAAAAATGAATTATCATTAAAACCGTGTTTGATTATCGCGGTTTTAATAACTCGCTATTAAATCATGTCCAGCCAGCAACAGTCTGACGCAAGCGCAGCGCATAAAGTTTTTTTGTTTTTTTTCGAGAAGGAATGGCGAAAGTCAGTGACTTTTCGATGCTTCTACACTTTTCATTGTAAGGAAGGAAATGCCACAGAATTTAATCTTTCTTTAAATTAAGTGCATAGAGTTGCTTGTTTTATTAGTTGTTTGTTGATTATTAAATATAAAACTTGCTGAAATGTTTTCAGTGTGAGCATCAACTATTTTTGAACACTTTCATCTCGTTTCAACAAAACCGTGATAATATTGATAATCGTGATAATTTTAGTCACTATAATCGTGATATTAAATTTTCATACCATCCCATCCCTAATCACGTTGTCTGCGTTCGGTCAAAATGATTTGCTGAAATCAAAACAGGGACGGTACTAGATCAGCGCCAGCCAATGAAATTGCGATTTGCGCATTAGCTCCGCCCACTACCGGAGAAACCGGTATGTCTTCTGCTTGTTCGAAAATGAATATGAATAATTCTAAATGAACTCCATTATTTTGACAGGAGAAGATAACAAAGAATAGTTTACATATAGCGTGTCGATTCAGCGTGGTAAGACTCTCGCTCTCTCTCTCTTTGCATGTGTGAGAAACAGCGCTATCAGTAAAGCGACGGTGAGTCGTGCGCCTTCACAAAAAGTTTACAGAGCATCAAATACAGGTGCGCTGTGCGTCCATTGAGATCGCTTGATGGAGAGAGAACTCTGAAGCTCAGATGCTGAAATTAATGCAAGCGTCATGCGCTTCAGTCTATGTAGTAAACAAACCCGCATGTCTCTGCCATTCATTAATTCACACAGATTCATATTTCAAACAACTTTTGCGGCTTAACATTTACAGATACTGGTCCATATGGAGATTTGATTTGATTAATTTATGCTAACTTTGACAAATTCCGTGACTGTCCATATTAAAATGTAAGTTTCATTTTCATGACTGGATTTTGAGATTCCGTCCTCGTTTTCTGCTTCGCGGAAATCATGAACCGGGTTTGAACGGGACCTCGGTACTACCGGTACTTAAAGAAACCTGGTACCATCACATTTAAAAATTAGTACCGACTTGGTACCAAAGTACCGGGTCTTTTGACAACACTAGTTCAACCTTTATTTCATGAAGCTACGAGAAGACTTTTTGTTGTCAAAAGTGATTTTTTTTTTTTTTTTTTTTTTGTGTTCTGCAAGTGAACTTTGCTTTATTGTGCCATCCCAAAGAGGCACAAAATCACTTAAAAGGACTTTTAAATTAAATGTTCCCTTCTGGTGGAATGACCTGCCCAACTCGATGAGAGCAGCTGAGTCCTCAGCCATCTTCAAGAATCTGATAAAAACACATCTCTTACATCTTTATTTTGACCCTCTAACTCTAGCACTCTCTGATCTTATTCTATTCTTTTATACTTGCACTCTATTTATTTATTAAAATTTTTATTCTACTTATTTATTTTCTTTTTATTTATTATACAATTAACAAAAGCAGAATGGCCTGTAACACTAGCTTACTCTATTATTTTTCTATTCTATCTGTTTTCTTTTGTGAAATTTTTTTTAAAACCTTGCTACGTGTACTACGCTAAGCTAACTGTGACTTTTTATAGTACTTGCATATTATTGTTCTTTTGTTCAGTCAGTGGGTCAGTAAACTCTTGGATTTCATCAAAAATCTTAATTTGTGTTCCGAAGGTGAATGAAGGTCTTACGACATGAGGGTGAGTAATTAATGACAGAATTTTCATTTTTGGGTGAACAATCCCTTTAATGTTTTGTATCATATTTGATGTGTCATGCTTTTATGGCCTATACAGTAACTTCAAAAAAAGTTTGTTCAGAGGCTCAAACTGTCTAATATGTCTTAGTAGTATGACTTAAACATTTTCATTTTGGAATATTACGAACAATATAAAAATTATGCTTATGGTTTTTTTTTATATATAAAAAGATGTGTACCACAACCTGAAGATGGATATTTTTAGAATTTATATATATATATATATATAATTTTTATATATATAGAATCATTTATTAGTTATAATCTATCAAATATGATACAGTATGCTATATTATAGGGTTAATCCCTAGTGTCTGATTTACTTTATCTTTATCTGTTTGATCAAACCAAAAAAAAATTGATTGATTAATTTTTCCCAGGTGGATTGCCAAATCCCAAAGGAATGCTTGCTGAGAAACTCCCTGATTGGCTTCTAAAGTACACCGAGAAAATATCGTCTCTTGGAGCTTTTGCTGGAAAGACAGCTAATCATGTGCTTGTAAATGAATACAGGCCAGGGGAGGGAATTATGGTAAAGATAGTTCATTACCTTTTAATTTCCAACACACCTATTTTCATTTTAACCTTCGTTCTGCCCTCATCAGCCTCATGAGGATGGACCACTGTACCACCCCACAGTAACAACTATCAGTCTGGGTTCTCATACACTTCTGGATTTCTACAAGCCTGTTTGTCAGACTCAGGTAGCAGCAGACAAGCTCAGGTAAACAATTAAACTATCAAACACAAGCGCACCAGTCTCTTACGTTCTCCTCTTCTCCCTGCAGTCTGAAATTCCTCAAACAGAAGAAAGTCGCTACATGCTATCACTGTTGGTACAACAAAGAAGTCTGCTGATTCTCCAAGATGACATGTACAAGCTTTATCTGCATGGTATTCAGGGAGTTTGTGAGGATATTTTGTCAGAGCATGTGATGAATCTCTCATCAACAGGGGCTCAGGTGGGGGACACGCTGACCCGTAGCACCAGAGTCTCTCTTACCATTCGCAATGTTCCCAAAGTCATCCGGGCCAATTTGTTGCTTGGCAAGAAGTAATACATTCAGACACTTGCCTGAACTTTGAACCAGACAAACAGGTTATACATGTTTACACTCTCAAAGCAAAGTGTGAAAGTGCAATACACAAAGTGACTACAATATATTATTGTACACGCAGAGCATTAGTGTCTGTAAGGATATTTTACTATAGATACCTTACTGGGTGGCATGTATGCGACAGCCTTTGAAATATTTTTCCTCTCTAAGCTAAAGGTCTACACAAGGTTGTCTAATCTTTTACAGACGGATCTACATTGACCATGTTTTGCTTAAAGATAATAAATGGATGTTTTGCAGCATGAATAAATTGCTGTATTTATGTACTGTTGTTGACTTTATTTTTGACACACTTGTATAATCCTGTACCAGTCGGACATGCAAAATAGAACTCGTCGCTCAGGTTTTTTCTACACTGTTTGCGTATCGTTCTTATGGGTGGGTGTTGGTGATTTCACTCTGGCTTTACGCCGTTTGCGTAAGTTATTTTGGAATCCGGGTATGTGTACTGCCACTGCCGTGTGACAGACGACAAGTTTACATTACCTTCCGCTGCTAACTGGTGAGTTTAATCTTTTGTACGCCCTTAACAGCAAGATAAAAAATATCTTAACACGTGTAGTAGCAAAAGTATTGTCTGGTAAATTCATGTTACTTACTACTTTTCCTTGTTTAATGCGGAGTCATGATTGATTAACGTTAGCTGGTTTAGCGTGTTAGCATGTTTAACTCTCATCCAAATTTAGTTGAGTATCTAATAATACGTTCATGCTTGATTGCTCAGATTATTAGTTAAATGCCAACCATTTTTAAAAGGACTTACAAATGCTGTTCTCTGGACAGGATTTCTGCCTACAAAACAGATATTCGGCAAGAAAATTACGCCGTATAGTTCGTATTTAAAGCGATCTGAAAAGTTGAAAACGCCCCTGAATTGCCCCTACATCCTCAATCTGTTGCAAACGGTTATCTAAGAGAAAGTTAATGCCAGTTTATACGTTCTTCCTGTTGAAATTGAGGTTTTTTTTCTTAATTTGCGGTCTGGGTGGTGGATGGACGGGGGACATATTTGTAATAGGTGTGTCCGCATGGAGTAAACACAGATGATTGACATTCGCAACCCCCAGTGTGCTCACTTTTTTGTATTAAACGTTTCAACAGTCACGTATTCACTGATTTAAGGTTGGTTTGGTGCAGTTAGTGACAATATATGTACATACATAAACACACACACATCTTGATCCACTCATCTTCCACTCTGTTTAATAGTTTGGTAGCTGTAATGGGGTTCTTAGCCATAACTTTGTTGCTAAAATCAGCACTCTGGGCTCGCCATTTCAATATTCTTAGTTTCAAGGAGCTGCTTTACCAATTTTCTAGTGTAACAGGGAAAATTGCAGGCTGATTGGGAGATGCTTGCAGAATAGGAACTGCAGGTTACCACAGGAGGTTCTGATAAAACATTTGCATTCACTCTGCCATGTAGCTGTATGAGAAAACATTCCCCAAAGCATGACACTTCCTCCTCCACCTTTCACTGACTTTGACGCCGAATATAATGCATCCCATCTGACCCAAATAAATGAAATATGCTCTCATCACTAAAGTGAACCTTAGACCAGTCCTCCTTTATCCACACAACATGCTCCTCAGCAAAGGTGATCTTAGCATTTTGATTCTTTCTGCTGATGAGTGGCTTTGTCGCTGCAGAGTGCACTTTTAGTCAGACTCTGCATTATCCTGTCTTCTCATGCATTTGTCTTATTTGGACGACCAGCCTATTTGGGAGACTTTAATTAGTCACTGTAAAGCTATAATATTCAAGAAACCACAGACTTGGAATGACCAGCTTTTCTTGCAATGTCTGAAAGCGTCACCCCTTTAGCCTTCATCTGGACAGCCTCATGTCACAGGGTTTCAGTAACCTTAGAGCAGCCCACAATCTTGCAAACTCCTTCCAGATAAATAGTTGTCATGTAATTGAAGAAATTAGGACCAGGGACCAGATTAACACCAATAACTTTGAGGTATCTGTAATTGTTCTCGACTTCTTCTTTTTTTTATTTATTTCTTACATAGGTTTTCTATACTTTACTATAAAATTAGGGATGGGCGTTTTCCGCAAATATCACATTTGAATATTTGAGCTCACAAAAAACGAATATTCGTTTATTTAAATTAAGTTTAATGAGACAGACGTTATTTTTCAGCAACATTTATTGTTTCTGTTATTTTGAACAAGTTTACACACAATAAGCTTGAACATTACACGTCGTGTTTTGTAGCTGAAAACCTTCAACAATGCGTGCAAACAAACAAAAGAACACATTAAAAGCAAAAAAAAAAAAAAGTGAACAAAGAAAAAACATAAAGCAGCCTGCAGCAATTAGGGTATTGTAGAATGTAGCCTACACTTAACTTTGAAACTGTCAGCAAATCTTTTTTGCTTTTTTTCTATTGTTTTACATGTTCTTGTTAAGAAATAAGGGCATGTAAACATGATCAGGGGGAAGTCGGCTACTTAGTCTGTTTACAATAAGGCCTGCTGCGGAGAAAACGCGCTCTGACGACACAGACGTTGGCGGGACTCGCAAATAACGGTGTGCTAAGCGAATAAGTTTTGTGAAGCGCTTCGTGTTTTCATTTCACCACTGAATGGGATCCTCCTCTGGTGGAATACATGGCTCCAGCAAGAACTGTTCCCACTCATCTTGGCTGGACTCTCTGGAATCATCGCAATCATCGAAGAACTGGCTCAGCCTTTTCCGACGAGTGGGCATTGCATCCTCTTCATCGTTGGTGGCGGCGGCTGCATCCGCACCACTTGCATCAAGGAAAATGCTCTGATAATGTTCAAAAAGTTTTTTTTTTTTTTACTTCTCTCATGTTTTCATTGAGAAACCGGAGATGTTTGTGCCGAGGGTCTAGGGCAGACGCGAGAGGGAGGTGTTTTCACTGCATTCTCCAAGTTAGCGGTGTTTATTTGTTGCTTGAGAGATGCCGCAACAATGTTCTTGAATTCGGTCACTTTCTGTGATTCGATGCGGTGCAACTTTCCCGTAACAACGTTGAAAGCTCAGCCAAGATGAAGGAACAGCTTATCATAGCTGTATATGGATTGCCATTTTGAAATAAATTTAGTAGCAGAGCTACTGAAAGCGATTTTAGAGCTGCAAATCCATTTATCCTTTGCTGAAATTTCCGCGTCTTCATGGAGAGATCGCGTCATTGTTGCTTAGCAACGGCAGACGCCTCAGGAGGGCTTCTGCCGAAGCGCTTTGGAAAGAAGGAGAAAGCGGCGCGGTTAGCGTTTTCCACAAGTTTTTAGGCGCGATATGTGAACGGCCCCTTATTCATACATGCATTATTGCATACATCTTCAAATATGCCGTGGAGAATCACAGAAATTCGAATATCATTTTTATTTATCGAATAATTAGAGCACAATGAATATTAGAATGTTCGACTATCCGTGCACACCCCTATTTAAAATATGCCTAAGAAAAAATATCCTCCTTTTAGGATAACTTCTAATAGGACTTAGCATAGATCTTGAAATTTAGAAAACTATAGGTAGGTCTAATTTTGATTTCTACTGTATGTGTGTATGTGTGTTGTATAACAATTCTTTCTCTCTTTTTCCTTTAGAGTGACTGAACCATTTGTGCCACAAGATGTTTCTAGCCAAGAAACTTATTGGAGGCATTATTGATGTGGTCAGGTGAGGCAATATGTCACTATAGACTCTTTCTCTTCCTTCTTCAGTACATAAAACAGTTTATATTATACTGCAATTTAAATTACTTCGTGTTAGGGCTGTGCATTTAATCACATGCGATTGTCTAGCACATCTTGTCAGTAAAGCCGGTTCCATGATTGGTAGTAAATCGCCATCACCTGCTTTCAGATGGAGTGGCATTTACTACACAGAGCCATATATCGCATTCATAATCGCAGATGAATCACATTCGATTATGAACGCAATATTGCGTAGCTTGTCAGTGAACTACAGCTCTGTGTATTAAATGCCGCTCCATCTGAAAGCAGGTGATGGCGATTTACTACCAATCACGGAACCAGCTTTATGTACTTATACAGCTGTGACTTTTTGTGTTTGTGAAATTAATATGAAAGCATAACTATGCCTTCTTATCTTGTTCCCACAGCAATATTGACCCTGGCCAGTTTGTGCCTTCAGATCCTGTGAGTAACAGGAGTTCTCAGTGTAGTATTATACATAAGTGTGTCTGATGCTTGTTGTCAGTCATCATTGATCCATTTCAAAAAAGATCCAATATTTACATTCAGGATAAATGTGAGATAAATCTGTATTATTGCTGCAGAATTACATTATTTCTTTGAATTCTTTGAAAAGTCAATAATTAATGGAAATAAATATATGTCCCATAGTTGCCACTCTGTAACCATTTGGGATATTTATTTACTCAGTCCAAATTTTATCAATAAAATATTTTATAAATTAATTGAAAAAAATAAATCAATCAAACTATCAATTATCAACAAGTAAATATAGAATAAATCAAAATAACCAATAAATAAATTATCTGTTTTCTAATAAAAAAAAGAAATGTAGATAATTTAAAATACATTTTATATTAAAACATATCATTATTATTAGATATACAAGTTTACCAATAACTGATATAGAAATACTGATTAAACAATGAAATTGTTTGTTGATAAACCGATAATAGGGCAATATATATGCACATGCATATTGCTCAGTCTCTGTTGATTTATTATTTACCGATTGATCAATTTCTTGAAAGATTATGCAGTGTCACATATTTGACCCTAATAGTGATATAACTGCATGTTCTTGCTAAAAACTGAACTGAGCTAGAGAAACACCATGTAGAGTTATCTAATTTAATGCCTTTTTGATGTTTCAATAAATAAAGCAAACATTCATTGAAGTAATGTCTGTATCTTAAAGATGCTGTAGAGTAACGTAGAGTAAAATGTCATTTAGAGAGACATTGGATTATTTAATTACAAAATATGAGAGATCAAGAGTTCTTTCAACATTACGAATATTCGCATTAGGGTTGTGCTTATACAGTCAGTGGATTTTTTATGTGTGGAGAGATGCCGATAATATTGCCATCCCTCCCCAGCCCCCACCCCGCAGACCACTGGCTTATGCTGAGGCCAATGAGTCTGAAGAAGAGAAGCAGTTCCGCAGAGTGTTCCAGCAGCTCGCTGGAGATGTTAGTATTTGACAAACAAATATTCATATATACACCAGTACCTACATTAAACACTGGCAATCGTAAACATTTCCTTTGGTTTCAGGACATGGAAGTAAGCCCCAATGAACTGATGAATATCCTCAACAAAATCATTTCCAAACGTGAGTGGTTTATGTGTGTATGTGTGTGTAGCCTTATGTTTGCTGCTATATGATGCTGATTCTCTCTGGCCTTTGTGTTGTTGCAGATGGTGATCTGAAGACAGATGGCTTTACCATCGAGTCATGTAGAAGTATGGTGGCTGTCATGGATGTATCCTGCCTCATTTGATCTGAACACAACAAAGACAGTGATTTTAGTAGAAAATCTATTACAACAATTCTGGTGAATACTGATAAAGCGATAATTATTGTCATGGCGGATAACTTGTAAATGGCTGTATAATTTAAATAAAACTAAAACATAAAATCAGTCATTTTAGATCGGAGGTGTCTAAAGGGCCAGCGTATTCGAGGGGACTACCTGGAAGTTTCCAGTCTGTTTGAAGACTGTTTTTAGATGCTACAAGTGAATTTAGGCAACACAATATTATAATGTACAGTATGAAAGACAGATATAAAGTGACATTAAATATAATATAAATTAACCAATGAATACCCATACCAATAGTCTTTGAGGCTGGTATTGAGATTGCTTGATGGTGTTTGATCTTGACACTGTGCTCCAGAGTGACAGCACGGGTAAACTGGGCTTCCATGAGTTTAAACACCTCTGGAACAACATCAAAAAATGGCAGGTGAGTAGAAGATGTCACACCACAGCTGGAAGATGTGATTTTCAAATAGAGTTTTGATTTACTTAGCTGTATATTTGTTAGTTTCTGTGTTTTGGTCTATTCATATTGCTGATTAAAGAGTTACATGTTTCGCTATGACTGTAAAACAGCAACTCTGTATTAAGACTAAATAGATGAAAGACTGAAACACATAATAGGGTGTCTGTTTTATAGGGAGTTTATAAGAGTTATGACCGGGATCACTCAGGAACTATTGGAGCAGATGAGCTTCCAGCTGCCTTCAGAGCTGCAGGTAAACACCCATTGTGCATCACATTATCACCATCTGTACTGGCGACATTAATAAATCAAAAATAAATTAAAAAGTTATTCTTTAACTTTTGTAATGTATTCTTTATTTGATCAGTGTGTATATTTATAACATGAAGGTCTTAATAAGATAGAATGATAATTTATTGGTAAAAATAAGATCTTATAAAACGGATAGTTCCGGTCCTTGATTCTGATTGGCTGAGCTGCGTTCGAAGCTGTCGTAAATTACACTGCAAACATACACCTTTGTTTACATTTGAACTTTGTTCGTACTCAAAATCATTTTGTCTCTTGTAACTCTGACAGGTTTCCCTTTGAATGATCAGCTCTTTCAGATGATTATTCGCCGATATAGCGATGAGAGTGGAAACATGGACTTTGACAATTACATTGGTTGCCTTGTGAGACTTGATGCCATGTGCCGTAAGTTGATTCTAGAATCAGTGCCCGGTTGCATGAAACTCCTTAAGTGAGGGTATCCCTGAGGGAGAAAAAATCCCTGAGGTAAGGGATTTCATTAAGAGCGTTGCAAGAAACCTCTTAACTGTCACCCTTACCTAAGTGTTTATACTTAGCGTTTCACAGTAGTTTCTGACAACATACGGCAAAGATCGCCATGGTTGCTATATTTACTACCTCTAACAGTAAACAGAACATAACGAACCACAAATCCAAACCCTTGCTAAAATCACACTTGTATTAATATATTTTTGCTAGGGAGAGTACAAACATAACAGAAAACCAAAAAACGTCATCGTCTCCAAGGGATTATTACGATCATTAAAAACACGCCTTGGTATTTCCTCCTCTTCAATTAACACTAAATCAGCCATCGTATTTTGAGTTTAAATTGACTTAAGGGAGCTGTTTTGGTCCCTTAAATGTATTACGGTGAAATGGTCACTAAGGACTTTGTAGCAACGCTTAAGGGAACACTTAGATAATTAAGGGGAAAAACTTAATAACAGCCTTAAGTTCCTTAAGGAAACCCTTAGGGTTTTTTCATGCAACCCAAGTTTCACTAAGGGTGTCCTTAACCTTATATCTAAGGGATTTCTTAGCTTAAGGAGTTTCATGCAACCGGGCACAGGTTTTTTTTTATGTTTATAGTTTATAGTTTAATTAGTTTCTTTCTGGAGTACATAAAGTAGAGTGAGCAAAGAAAATGACGAGGAAATAAGGGAGTAACAGGATCTGGAAATGTATGCATTGACTTGTCTTGTTTTCTTTAATCTAAAAGATGGCTGGTTTTGTAGCCACATAATAAAATGACAGCTGCATGGTTAACTTATTGTTCACTCTTAAGATATGCAGGCACTTTATCTAAATTTTGTGGTCTTTAGTCAGTGTCTGCTTTGAAACCATGCGGTAGTGTACAGCTCGAGTTGAATGATGACTCAGCTTGCACACTCAAGCACTACAAGGGTTTGTCCAACAAAATGCTTTCTAAAATCAGAATTACCCCTCCCCCATTGCCACATGTCTCTGACTAGCAGTCGACCCTTTCCACAAACTGATGGAATGACACGCTTAACAGTCATCAGCATCGTAAAGCCTTAAAAGTTTTTATAAAATATTTTTTAAATATGTGCACATTTGTAACAACATAATATAATAATGTAATTTAATAAAATAATTTGTATTATATCACCTTTGTATCAAATAAAAAAAATAGTTAAAGGCCACAGGAGGGACGGTAAATGTGACATATTTCTCTCTTCTGACTGCCGTTATCACTCCGTTTTTTTCCTTTTATTGAAAGTCATGAAAACAGTGTCATTCAGTTTTTCTTTTGCTATTTGAGCAAATGGGAATGCAAAAAAATATTGTTTTATTTTTTATAAATTATATAAGTTAACCCAACTTCCGCTGCTGAGAAACCCGGAAATGTGAAAAAGGTCAATAGCAAGTATTACAACTCTCTGGTGTTACTTAAAGCCTATAGGGACGTCAAAACAAGAAAGAAAATCGTTTTCGTTAATCAATTTTCATGCATTTTTAAGAGCAGCTGATGAGGATTTGAGGGTATTTTGTCAAATTTACTCAATTTAGTTACTTCTTGATCCCCCTGCAGGCTTTGGGAAATTTCACATTTTGTTAATTCTTTGACTATGTTTATTAAGCCCCTTTCACACTGCATGTCCGACCTGGCAAATTGCCGGAACATTGCCGGGTCGCCTTCTGTGTGAAAGCAAACATGTCCCGGGATTGATTCTGGGACTGATCTCGGGTCGGGGACCTAGTAACATTGCCGGGTTCAGTCCCGGAACGAGCGATGTGTGAACAAAAGCCAGATCTAATGCCGTGTCGTAGTGATGACGCATTTTTTACCAGGTGATTTGAAGGAAGATCAACATTCTTGACGAAAAAATATGTACAAACTGTAATGAAGCAGAGATCAGTTAGTTCCTCACTTTCCGTGCTGACGCCGAGATCGTTCGCCAGTTTCAGTGAAAGTATAATGTGCCTAATGTTTTCGACTCGTACATTACACGTCACGCCCTATTGTCACGTGTCGTTACGGGATCTTTACGGGTTGTGTGTGAAAGCATGCACATATTCCGGGTAATCACTAGCAGTTTGAAAGTGCAAAATCTAGCGACCCGGGAACAATTGCCGGGACACATTACCCGTGTATTTGCCGGAATTGCAGTGTGAAAGGGGCTTTAAAGAGATCTTATTTATTAGGTCGAAAAAAACTGTAATTTTGGAATTAGATGTTTTTCAGCGTGGTTTAAATAAATTGTTGTTTTAGACTCTGGGATGTCTCTTTGGATCTGCATGTTAAAGTGTGTTTGCAAGGTGTAAACTATCTTTAAATGCTTAGTGATTTTAAACTATGTGTCAGTAAATGTATACAGAATAAATTAAATTATTTTATTAATGGAGCATTTAAACATATTGACTCGTGTCATATTTCGACACCAGGTGCCTTCAAGACTCTTGACAAAGACAATGATGGCACAATCAAGGTCAATGTTCAGGAGGTAAGAAAAAGTTGACATTCTCTTAAAATTAGTATCAAATTTACTGAGGATAAAATGTTCTGTAATATGTAATTATAAAATAAACTCTTGTCTCTTCACAGTGGTTGCAGCTGACAATGTACTCTTAAGCGATGTGAAGGCCTGCAGTCAGTTCAGTGCTTATATGCAATAATTACTTTATGCTTTACACTGCTCTCACTCTCTTGTTTCTCGCACAGTATAGCACTTACTCCAGAGAAACACCAGCATGCAGCTGGTCAGCCACTGGGGTTATGTGGGTCACTTATGCCATTTTCTTCTCTTATGTTTTACTTTAAAAACATTTTTTAAGTGCGTTTAGCCCATTGGTAGCATTGTTCGTCAGAAAACTAACCAAAGAAAGAAAATGAACAAATATGCTCTAATGAAGAGTCTAGGTGCAGTAAAATATGCAAACCTGTATTACATATTCATGTCAGTTGGTGCCATTTGTGCATGAAGCCAATGGGGGATAGAAGGGGTAAAAAAATAAATGTCCATAAATTCATCATGGAAATCTGGTGTCAAATGCAATTTTATATTAAATAAAAAGTATAAAGTGATAAACTTGTTGATGTTTTTAATCAGTTTAATTTTTGATTATTTGATGATCAGTGTTGTTTTATTGCTGTAATATTTGTGTCTATATATTCTATATCCGGCATACATTTAATTCCAACAGCTATAAATAAAACTTAAATGTATTAATAAAAACGCGAAATTTTTAGCTAATGGACTATTACCGTCCGTTTTAGCTAAAGCGTGTGTACTGAATGTGTTGTGTTAGTGAGCACCAGCGCCACTGATACTGGAGCGGTCAGACCTGGTAACTCCTTCTACGCCACGGAGAACAGGCGAGCAAGTGCGCAGGCGCAGCGCATACGCTGCTTTTCTACGAAGTTTCTGGATATCTGGGCGCAACGCAAAATATTGACCACATTTGACCATTCTGAGGTATTTATGCCACGCAGTTGCCGTCTTAAAGTACTTTTATATGCTTACGGCGTTTCATGAGTTTACAGACTGACCGATAAAGTGACTGATACCATATATCGTGTAAAATAGCTAACGTTAGCTAGCTTGAATAGCTAGACACTGATGAAGATAGGTAATAAGAAAATGAGGGCGAAATGTACTTCCGCATCCTAGCGTTTTGTTTCGTTATGACAAAAATGATATTCTATGGAGACAAACATGAATTATTTGTACTCGACCAGTAGTTGTGGTTTAACCTTAACGTAATTCAGTTGCTTTACAACGACGGCGCTGCTTCTCGGCACAAAGACGGAACGCGTGCTTGCTATGTCGATGTATTTATGTAACTACAGTTTTAGTAACGTTACACCTCGATGGAAAATATGCTCTTGATTGAATGAGTGAGCCTTTAGTCGCTCTTTTTTCCGTCACATTCATCATGTGTTAAGATCACCTTGTAGCTGAAAACAAAGTGAATTATTGATGTGAATAATTAATTTGAACTATTTGGCACTCACGGTGACGCTGTCGTTTACCTTACAGAGGGATATGGATGTTTAGTTGTACGTGATTTATGTACAGATTAACAGAGAAAATACTTCAATTTACAGTGCCATTATTATTTTTTAAATGGCAATGTTTCCAGTCTGACATTAATCAAAAAGATCGCTTGAATATCTATATAATTATAACAGTTGTAAATAGATAAATAAAATTAAGTGAACTCCCAATATTTTATTTTCCGTTAGTGTTGAGATTTATAGGTTTATTTAGGTATTTTTTAATTATTGCTATATATTCGGTGTTATGACCATGTTACTATGTTGATGTCAATTCTGCAACACAAATTGTAAAGAAATTGTTGTAGGTAATCGCTCACGTTTCTAAGTAGGCTTTAGAACACAAGTAAATGTTTCTGTAAAGCCTGACATATCAAATGTTAGTCTAGGGAAAAATAAAATATGTATTCAGATATTGTTTTATGTATGGTTATATGGCCAAAAAGTAAGATGAAAATTAAAATATTGTACAGTGCAGTTTGTAGAACTAATTGAAAGGCAGTTCAATTATCAATATATATAATATGTCATCTCTACGCTGAATACAGACTCCCTCTAGTTGGAAAGAGTGATATTCTGCTGTGAAGATGTCTGTTTCTTCGCTCTACCTCAAACAAGACAACATGGTGCGCTTCAAGAGGAGAAAGGCACGTTTCTCCTTTAGTGAAGTGCACATCCTGCTGGACGAAGTGCGGAAGAACCGCCACATTGTTGTGGGTGAGTTTTACCCCGGTTTGACAAGCAAAAGTTCACTTAGGCCTAATTCAGCAAACCACCAGTAATTAGTAGTTGTCCCTATAAAACCAATAAATGGTAAATTAAAATGTTCCAATACTTTTGTTTTTGTGTGCATAGGTAAGTTTAACGCCGGCATTCCCTCTGACGTGAAGCGCAGGAAATGGGCTGAGATCACGGCGCGTGTTAATGAGATTGGAGAGTGTGACAGAGAGATCATGGAAGTGATCAAGAAATGGTCAGACCTTAAATGTGACACAAAACGTAAACTGGCCGCCCTGAGGACCGGTGCTTCGGTGTCCCTAAGATTGGCACGGTCCAATATTGAACTGTCCCCGATGGAAGTCATCGTAGAATCCATCCTCGAACTGGACAAGAGACCGTGGGAAGTGACAGAGCGGTCCAGATCTCGCAGTCACGGTGATGATCAAGAGACTGTGGGTGAGGATGAGGAAGAGGAGGATGGAGGATTTATGGGGATAAAGTCGGTCAACAGTTCCCCGAGCAGAGGAATGGATGTGGGAGGGAGGCCTGCTACTACAAGTGGATCTGGGGGTGAGATGCAGTATGATAGCTCCAAACCTGGAGGTAAACTAACTCAAAATATTCCAGTTGGATCATATTAAACATTTCAAAAGATTTAGCATTTCAATGGATAATTATTGCTGATGTTTAATAATGATTTTGTACACATCAGCAAACCCAATACCAGGAAAAAATCATTTCCTCTGATCTCATTAATGAACCATCAGCCATGTTTTCAAAAGCAACACTAATGTTATAAAGTTTGGGGGTTAGTATGATTTGTTTGAAAGAAGTTTCTTACACTCATTAAGACTATTTACTCTATCAAAAAATACAGTAAAACAGTACATTATTATAACAATTTAAATGAACTGTTTTCTATTTTAATATAACATTTAATTTATTCCTGATATAGCAAGGCCATTACTTCAGTCTTCAGTGTCATGTGATCCTTCAGAAATCATTCTGATATACTGAAACACTGAAAATAGTTATACTTAAAAAAAACTTTTTCAAAGTTGAATAAAATGTTTTATTCAACTTTGATGAATAAAACATTTTTAAAACATTCCAAGAACAGCGCTTATTTAAAATAGAAATATTTTGTTATACATGTTTTTACAAGCACTTTTGATCAACTCAATGCGTCCTTGCTTAATACAAGTATTAATTTCTTCCAAAAAAATAATAATAAATCAACCTATATTCTCCTGACTCCTGATAACAGCATTCTAAATTGAATTTCTGTAAAAAGTCTGAATATTACAAAAGCAATTTGCATATAAAGAAATAATTTCAGTAAAATCTGTTAAAAAAAAAAAAAAATCGAGGAAAACTGACGTGAAAGGAAGTCTTTGCCCCTGGAGAATTCACAGTTGCTATTTTAATAAATAAATTAAATACATTACTTTTTAAAGCGAGCAGACAAAATTGCTCTGTGCTGGCAGATGCCTAGTGTCTGATATTAACAACATGTCATACAGTTCTGGAGCTAAATGGAGCCAATCATTTTGATGACAGGCTTCTTTTTTTCTTTTCTTCAGTAACATGATGTTTTTCATGCCCATTTTTCTCTATAAGCTCTATGAAAGTTTATATATATATATATATATATATATATATATATATATATATATATATATATATATATATATAAAAACCTATACATATATTTGTTTGTATATGTCAATCAAAAGCAAATGATCATATGATGTACGCTGTTTACTTGTTTGATCACAGATCCCGAATCCCACTTAGACTCAGATGAGGACAACCGTGACCTCTTCCCATCATCCTCTATGGCATCAGTCACTAACTCATACTCTGAGGAGGATGGAATTGCAACTAGAAGCAGTGCTGGACACGTTTCATCAACAGCCACCCCTTCTATTAAAAGACCCCCGCCTTTCTCAGGGATGGAGCCAGACAGTTCACGTGAGCAGTTAGTGCACAACGCAAGCCTCAGCGTGCAGGAGCAGCACACTGCCAATGCTCTTCTAGCCACTGTCTCCCGTTCGCTTGAGCTGCTTGCAGAGTCAGTGCAGCAGCTAGCAGAGACGCAACAGGAGTTTGCACGAGAATCACTGCAGCTACAGAGGGACACTGTGCAAGTGTTGCGAGATTTTGCCTCCGGCACGCTAACAATACTGCAGGAAAAGGTCAACGGCAAACCTGCATTGTGAAATTTATGTTTAACATTCAAATGATGGCGCAGTGTGTGATGCTTGTTGATAGGATGCACAGACACATCTTCTCACTGGAACCTTGGTGACCATCAGAGGGCACAATGTCAGGGTGCCAAAATACTGTGATTAAGTGCGAAGACAAAGACGACTATTTTAAAGATGCTTTTTTTTATTATGATTTTATGCCTATAGTAATATCATCTTCCACAACAAAATATAACTTTTATTCTTCATTCCCTGAAATTTGGGATTGTTTAAATTAACCTGTTGCGAGGAGATTCACAGGACTGACACTGATGTATACATTTATGTAACATCTGTTGACGAGTCAAAGAGCCCAAAAATAACCCAAAATGAAAATTCTGTTATCATTTTCTCACCCCCATATTGTTCCACAACTTCTGCAGAATACAAAAGAAGAGATTTTGAGGATATTGGTAACCAGTTTTGGTGAAAAAAAGTTGTTTAAAAATCCTGTAATCAGTCACAATAATTTCTTGATTGTTATGAGAATGAGGTGTATTTGTAGCAATTTTATTATCCTATTGCTGCTGCAAGGAGTTTGTTATATTTATTCAAAGACACATTTCATATTACAACTCTGAGAGACAATGCTTCTGTGATATTTGATGTTCTTAGCTTTCACCGACAGGAAACATTATATATACATGAGTACATGCAGTCACATTAAATGGTGTTTAAATAAGGACAACTAAAACTTTTCTAAAACCAGTATAAAGTGTAAAGGTTTGAGGCATCTGGATCTCGTTAAAATGGGTTTAATATTTTGTTTATTGGGACATTCTTTTCCAGTGGATCTTTTTAACATATTTTATATATTATATATTTTTTCCCCATGCTTGTGTATAATGATTTAAGAAATTGGGACAAATGTACATATTCAGGAACTGAATTTCATATTCGAAGCTGTTAATGCTGTTGTTTTGTCACTAGAGGGCAGTGTGTGTCTTAATTTATACACAAGATTGATTTGTTTTTTTCTGCACTTTTTTCTTCAAAGTCAATGGGTTTTCCAGTAGTTTGAGTTTTGTGTGTGTTTGGTTTCTAAAATGGTTCTAAATTTGGTTTCTAAAGCTCCATAAGTGAGTCAGATATTTCAATAAATTTTAATTGAAAGTTTAGTGTGTATTTTAAGATCTACTGATTTTATGTTCCGTTTTTGGACACGTTTTTGTTTCTGTACTATATATATTGAAATACTGACATGGACACCCAGCTTCTTAGTGGATGTTGCAGGCAGGAGTGAAGCAGAAGTGATTAAAACTCAAGCATTGTTCTCCAGCTCTCCAGGGCTGAAGAGCTCTGCTTAAACAGCTGCGTGTGTGTGTGTGTGTGTGTGTGTGTGTGTGTGTGTGTGTGTGTGTGTGTGTGTGTGTGTGTGTGTGTGTGTGTGTGTGTGTGTGTGTGTGTGTGTGTGTGTGTGTGTGTGTGTGTGTGTGTGTGTGTGTGTGTGTGTGTGTGTGTGTGTGTGTGTGTGTGTGTGTGTGTGTGATGCCTTGTGGTGTTGGGTGTGTGTGATGTAGGGCTGTGGCTGAGAATTCTTTGTGCGTGTGTAAGACGGCAGCTGGTAGCCCTATTGTGTGGTTAGGGAATTCTGCTAAAAAAAGTATTGTATTGTGTCTGTCTGCAGATTGTGAATATGTCTGTATAATGTACCAGTCATTCATCATAAAGGCCATCTAATGGACAGCACAATCAGATCAATAAGATAGGTAACTTGTATACCTGTTGAAGTTTGTAACTTGAAACTTTCAGGTCCCATGTTAAAGCTGCTCTTGATTTTAAGAAGCCTTTTTTGTTCAAGTGAAACAAACAATGAAAAGAACATTTTCCAACCGTTTTTGTGTACTGTACGTATAAAAAAGAGAACATTTATTCAGCAAGGACACATGAAATTGATCAAAAGTGACAGTAAAGACATTTGTTTTGTTACAAATATTTGTATTTCAAATAAATGCTGTTCTTTTGAACTTCTATTACTAAAAGAATCATGAAAAAATGCAGCAAATCAGCACATTAGAATGATTATTTACAATTGTTATATTTCACAATATAACAACTTTTATTGTATTTTTGATCAAATAACTGCAGCCTTGATGAGCATAAGAGAAACATCAATCAAAAACATTAAACAAAAATCTTGCTGACCCCAAACGTTAGTGTATGTGTGGTTTGACGTGATTTCTGCATCAAACCTGCCTCTATCAGCTGCCATCTTGAACAAAAGAGGCAGACTGCGAAGCAACAGTGGATAGATTTATCGATCCTTCTTCTTTTTCAAGTACATCCCTGTTTTTCCTCCCCTTCTTCTGTTGTTCTGCTGACCTCTTCACCTTTTCTTCTCTTTCTTTCACCCCTGCTGATTCTCCTGCCCTCTCTTTTATCTTACATCTGTCACTCTGGGTTCTCTAATAACCCAACGCTACCTCTGCTGTGAGGCCCTCTTTTCCTGCTCAGAGGTTCAGAGCATCACGGTGGGGCCCATGTCATTCCAGCTTATTCAACTGCATGAGCCAGTCGTGTGTTCAGTGCACCTGTTCTGACATGTAGTGTCTAAGACATATTAATATTAATGTTTCTCTCTTTCACCTACTGATAGGTTCAAGTGTTTATGTTGTTGAGTTGAGCCAATTTTTTTTTCTTTTTTTTTTATCTGAATGAGATGTCCACACCTTGGGAAAAATCCAGTAAAGAATAAATATTTATATCTATTTATTATGCTTTGTATTTAATATTTAATGCAGTAAATTATGTATTATTGCATTGTAGATTTGTTTGTTTTTGTTTTTTGTTAGAATAAATTTTTCATTGACACAGATGTAAAAAGAGTGAAGGGAATAGGTTGAGAAAATGTATGGCCCAGAGTCAAATACGAGTCCCCCCTGACCACTCACACTGACCCCAAGAACACTGCTCTATTATTATTGTGTTTTCAACAGAGCGCTTGTCTGAATATATGAGATCTGTTTCTGTGAGATTATTCCTGTCATTTTTACTTGAACACAGCAGCTGCACATACATAAACACCCACAGCAGCTCCGATTCTACGGACATTTACATAGTTTGATCATCGGGCAAAGGTCATTACTTCCCTCAAGGCCAGCAGACTTTGTACGTGTGTGTGTGTGTATGTGTGTGTGTGTGTGTGTGTGTGTGTCAGAAAGGACTGGTCTGTCGTCCTAAAGGGCTCAAGGCCCAACAGATGCAGTTAGAGAGTCTGTGTCCTCAGGATGCTGGTCCGGTGTGGGTCACTAATCTAGGCAGATGAACTGTGTGTGTGTGAGTGCCCTATGGGAGCTGGTCTCCAGGGCAAGCAGATGTCATGACGTGTGTAGAAATCCTGGGTCGGGTGTCATCTAAAGGCTCGAAAGAGGATATGGCCATGTAAGTGAATAATAGTGAGTTGTATTTGTGTAAAGTCCAATATTTTGAGACTGAGAACAATCAGGACTTTGTGAATGGACAATCAATGTGCAAGTTAATTTAATTTATGAAGGGGTTTTCATTCGTATTATTTTAAATCATTAGTGAAATCTTCTTCATTAAGATGAACATGATGGTGTTTGAGGTATGATTAAAAATGACTGAGAGGAAGGTCTGTGTGTATGTGCCTTTTTGCAGGCCTGCACATATGTGAGATTTGAGGTGTCTGGATGTAGGTTCATAAATATGGATGTGGAGTGAAGGGTGTTCTGGGGTTCCCATGCTCCTGCCACGCTTGTGTCCCACCTCAAGGGACCACCATCCCCCAACACCCACATTACAAGACACAAATCAGTCATTGCCCATCTGCACTGCACAGACAATGAGTCAACACATGCAATAATTTAATGCAAACACGTATACAAACACACAATCATTCTCTTACTAAAATAATAAGATTAACAGATGCCTTGTGATTAGATTAGGAATAGGAATAAGTGTAATATTATTCAAATGCATCCATTATAGGATCTTCTGATTCTGATTAAATAAAAACACTGGTTCTTGAGACATGGGAAAAAACCCAAAATGAAAACGGTGCAACATTTTCAAGGTGAAAATAATCAGAAACGATTATTAAAATGTTCTTTCTCTGGGGAGGTCGTGGCCTAATGGTTAGAGAGTCGGACTCGCAATCGAAGGGTTGTGAGTTCGAGTCTCAGGCCGGCAGGAATTGTGGGTAGGGGGAGTGCATACAGTGCTCTCTCCCCCCAATACCACGACTTAGGTGCCCTTGAGCAAGGCATCGAACCCCCAACTGCTCCCCGGGTGCCGCAGCATAAATGGCTGCCCACTGCTCCGGGTGTGTCTTCACTATGTGTGTGAGTGTTCACTGCTCTGTGTGTGTGCACTTCGGATGGGTTAAATGCAGAGCACGAATTCTGAATCTGGGTCACCATACTTGGCTGAATGTCACTTTCACTTATTTTATTAAAAAAATGGTATTATCACTCAAATTCCCTAAAACCACCTGTCCTCAGATTATAAACATTAAAAAACATATGTCTTAAAGGAGACATATTATTATAAGTCTTTGGTGTCCCCAGAATGTGTCTGTCATAATCGAAAATGGGCAAAAAGGCAGGAGCTGGTTACTGAAGCCACGCCCACCTAGCTTGACGGCCGTGACAGCAGCGGCAATCCACCTGTCACTCAAGTGGCTGAGCAATTAATTATGCAGAACTTTAAGGCTTAATATAATTTAAATGAATGAGTTATAAAAAAATTCACCCCCTCACAGCTGTCACGAAGGGCAAAATTAGCTATATACAGTAGCTATATACATTAAAAACACAGGAGTTACAAAAACAGTTGGTTATATTTGTGAAGGTAAACAGCTGTGAAATAAACCACTTGTTTATTTTAGATCTGTGTGGCAACAACAATATACAGTAAATAAATTAATAAATCCACTGCTCTCTTGTCTCCTCTGAGGCTGGGACTCTAAATAGTGTCTGTGCAGCCAAAGACAGAACAGTTGTTTTGCTCAAACTTTCTCCATGGCATTAGAGCTGCTATACTGTTGTCGCTTGCGAAATCAAAATGATGGCGTGGGTGGAAACTTACAGATTAAGGGGCGGTAATATTATAATGAGATCCCTTTGCCACATCACTAGGGGAGCGAAATCTGATGCGCTCCATTTCTCAGGGGCTTGCAGAAAAAGTCTTGTCAAAACAAAGTTACTGGTTTAATCTTTTTTTAATGTTTTCTTGGTTGGTTGATGCATGGAGGGCACTTAAAACCTGGAAAAGTAAGATTTTCATGATATGTCACCTTTAAGAGAAACAGAAGCACACACACAGTTGTGGTCAAAATTTTACACTTTACATTATCTGCAAAATATGTTAATTATTTTAAAATTATTATGCAAAATTCATGTTTCATTAGTACTGACCTGAATAAGATATTTCACATAAAATACGTTTACATACAGTCCACAAGAGAAAATAATAGATGATAAATATCACCCTGTTCAAAAGTTTACATACACTTGATTATTAATACTGTGTTGTTACCTGGATGATCCACAGCTTTTTTCTTTTTCTTTTAGCATCTTTTGCATATTTTAACCCTTTCCAACAATGACTGTATGATTTAAGATATGTCTTTTCACACTGAGGATAACTGAGAGACTTACAAGCAACTATTACAAAATCAGTGAGCGTTTTAACCTTTTGTGATAGCTGCATGTCAGTTGTCTTCCGTGTGAAAAGATGGATCTATAAATATAACAGTCATTGTTGGAAAAGGCTGAAAAATGCAAAATATGCTGGGAAACTAGTGGATTTGTGGGACCTGATTTTTACAGATTTTTCTGAAGAATCAAGCATAAACTTTTGAACAGGATAATTTTTATAAATTCACTTAGTACTTTCTCTTGTGGACTATATGTAAATATGTTTCTGTTTGTATAATTTACTAATGTGTTAGGTATTTATAATACTACGTCATGGCGGAAAATACGTATATTGATTTTACAGGTGTGCCCTTAACTTCTTATTAACATAATATTTATGAAAACACCATTAGTCAGTCATATTTCACCTGCTACAAGTGGAGTAAAGTGTCACAGACTCCATTAAAGTGATGGTTCACTCATGAATGAAAGCTCTATAATCATTTCCTCAGCCTGATGTCATTCCTTTCTGAACAATACTTCTGCTGAACACAAAAGTTCATATTTTAAATAATGCCGGTATACCAAACAGTTTTGGTGAGCACTAACTTACATGGATGGACAAAAAACAGAAGCATTTCTCAAAATATCTATCTTCATGTTCAGAAGAGAGAGAGAGAGAGAGAGAGAGAGAGAAAGTCATACAGCTTGGAGCAAAATTAGTAAATTATAGTTTTCCTTTTTTGTTGGGGGGGGGGGTGAAATGTCTCTTTAAGAAACAACAATCCTCTCTAAAAAATTTAATTGTGTCTTTAAATGGTAAGAGTAAGCATCACTTTCACTGTTTTCCTATTTAATTGACTCTTAAGCTAAGCACTTTTGAATGCTATATTGAGATTTTCTCTTTGGATGAGTGCTTCTCTTTCTCTTGTCTGTGTAGATGTCAGGGATCTAAAAAGCCTAATTCCTGATACCAGACTTTAACCCAGGCCATGCGTCAAATCTTAACTTGCATAGCTTTCATTTAAGATTTTAAACAATCTTGCATGTGATAGTCACAACTATCTCTGTTTCGTCTGATTTTAGTTGTTTTGCACATTATGTGGATGGGATAGGTAAAACACCTTTTATGCGATGATGTATATTAAATATGTAGCCTTGTCTTAGAATAAAGGCTTTTTATTCACTATGCGAGTGCCTGCATGTGGATTTTTTTGTGTTTTGCAACAGGATCTATTTTTGACACCTGAGATTTACTCGTTACTACATGACATTTATTATAAATAGACTTTGTTCATGGACAACAGTTTGAAGATTAAGTCTTGAGTTTGGGTCATCATTAACTGAAAGACCTTCTTCATAATAAAACAGGTGCGAAACATCAATGGCACAATCACTGTATTAATAGGCTACTGATCACAAACTTGCATGCTTGTTTTCCTCACCTGGTCATCTGTCCTCTCACCAACATTACAAAGTTTATCTCTACCAATAGGGTACATGAGATACAACACAGTATGTAGCATAAAATGGGCCTTTGTTCCCACAGCATCAACTTATTCCACTATAGAATCATATTAGCTGAATAAAGTGATTTTGTTTGCTTGCAGTGTCGGGGTATTTCTCCCAATTGACTGTTGTCTTCATACTTTGAAGAATCATTTACAAGTAACTGTAGTCTTTGAGACATTATATATGATGTATTTTAAAAGACATTATAAGTGAGGCATTGTGATTATGGCTTATTGAAAGGGTTCTGAGGCACGCGTCATTCATTACCATAACAACAGCAGAGCTCTCACGAGCATGAACAACCTCAAACACGCACACACACAACCATAAGTAACAATGAATGGATATGTATTCCATTAATTCCATTTAGTTTCCACAAACACTGAATGAGATAAAAATTTGGGTGCAGTTGTTCTTATATTCGATATTCCAATATTTTATATTAATCCTGCAGGCATAATACGGTGGGAAAATAATAAACAGATATATATGTCAGAAAATACTAGCCTGTAAGTTGTTTTTAAAAAAAAGTGGAATGGCTACAACAGATGCCGGTTGGGTGAGTTCGGACGGTTTGTGGCTGACAATAAGTGACCATGTGCCGCCTGTTAACATACAGCTGTTGGAGCTGACCCACACAAAAGCGTCATCATGATATTTCCCCACCCATCCTCCAGAGCAGCCTGAGCGTCTCTGCATAGTGCGCAACAAAAGACACACACACACACACACACTTGTGCCTGCAGACACAAAGAACATGGCAAATAAAAACTTATGGCCTCCCCCTACCCATGTGCCACATCGACCACACTGATTGTGTGTGTGTGTGTGTGTGTGTGTGTGTTTGTGTGTGTGTGTGTGTGTTTAGGGGACAGAGGAAATAATTGAGAACAGAAACATGTGCTGGATAGAAGTATCCTACAGTATACCACTCAGGAACCATAAAAATTGAAACTATGAACACAGGATATATTTTCACTGAATGATAAAAACATAATAGGCTAATTTAAAAAATCGTCCATGGTAGCCTATAGGCCTAATTGTTTATAGGATACCTAATCGGTTAGCATTTATAAAAATGAATAATGAAACCAATTTTTAACTGTGATTTTTTTTTCAAAATCACAGTCTCTTATACGCTTTTTATTTTCAAACAAACTTCCTTTATGATCACACCCTAATTGTACAATTACAAAATCACATTCTGAAGCATGTAAGAGCATAAGGTAAAATGGCTTAGGTAGGTTATATAAAGGTGCAATATAAGTAGCATATTTATTTGTTTTATTTTTATGTCTAGTAAGCATATTGTAGGCAACCTGCTGGGAATGTTTTCCACAGAGGCTCAAAGAAGACAGAAATCCACAGATAGTCCGTCTAATACAGCAACACATTAGGCTAATCTATGTATATAATTATGTGCATATATTCAAGGCGTACAAATAATAAACTAATTCTAAAATTCGACTTTGCAAAATTTGGGTTTGCAAAATTTGGGAATTGGGAATTTTGCAAACCGAAATTGCAAAATTTGGGTTTGCAAAATTTGTTTTTAAAACCTCACAAATAAAGGAAGATTCGCCAGGTTTTCATACTGGAGAACTCTGTCCATCTGCTCTGTATCACTGTAATTAAAATTCCTTGTTCTGATACAGGCAGCAGTGAGGATAACTTCAACTCTTAACTCCATCAACATCACTGCCACATGCAGCAGATCAATTTAATCAGGCCAATATTATGCCATATGTCCCCGGTGACGTCACGTGCAGGGGGGCAAGGCGTATATAACGGCACCCATTCATCAAGACATTCAATGAAGATCAACCGCACGCGCTGAATAACGAAGAGGATGAGTGCGCTTTTCTTCTGAATACACAGTGGACTTTTATGGACCTGACAAAGATTTTGTACCAGGAAATCTAACGTTTTTTTTCTTAATTTCCAAACACTTTGAAGCTGGGGAAGTAACGGATGAAGATACCAGTGTGTTATTGTAAAGTTGAGGATTAACTGAGCGAGATGGCGCATCTGTCTCTGTACTACTGCCTGCTGTCTGTGTCACTTTTGCAGTTGGTAAGGAGCCAGTTCTGGGCTTATACTTCGTTTATCATTTCATTTTCTTTTTAATGTGAGTTTATAGATGTTTGCCCCTAGGTATAGCCTAGTGTTCTGTTTATTTCCAAAAGTTCCAGAAGTCACATGGGTTTCTCTATTCGTGAACAGGTGGCTTCATCGGGTGTATTTGAATTGAAAGTTCACTCGTTCAGCACGACACGCCTTTACTGCAGGAGGACGCGAGACTGCAACATCTTTTTCAGGATTTGTCTGAAGCATTCGGAAGACGTCATCTCCGCTGAGCCTCCGTGCACCTTCGGAACCGGACAGACAAATGTGCTGCGAGCGGACCAGAGCTCAATAGCCAGCAGCGCGGCCATCCGGGTGCCTTTCCACTTCAAGTGGCCGGTAAAGTTGTTTACGCACTAGATTGACTTTAGTAAACAATATTCCAGTGTTTCATAGTGTATTTAGGAAAATGAATGTTCTTTACGTTACTGTCTACAACCTCAGATGCCCTTAAGTTTAACACTGTAGGACCATGAACAAGAACATGCAACAGTCTGGAACTGTCAGTTCATAACAAATATGACCTGATATTGAGAGAGTCGCTTTTAAAATTGTCCAAATGAAGTTTTTAACCATGCATATTACTAATCAAATATTAAGTTTTGATATAATTCTAGTATAGGAAATTTATAAAATATCTTCATGGAACATGATCTTTACTTGATCCTAATGATTTTTGGCATTAAAAAAAATAAAAAATAAAAAACACTTTTGACCCATGGAATTTATTGTAGGCTAGTGATACAAATATACCTGTGCGGTTTATGACTGGTTTTGTGGTCCAGGGTCACATATAAATGGAAGAGAATCGAAAATGTTTGCTTCTCAGTTTCAGCAAAGATGATATGATACATTTTTAACATTTAAAATAACATTTTTTTTTTTCTTTTTAGGGGACATTTTCTCTTATTATTGAGGCATGGAACGCTGAGTCTCCGAAAGAGCATCATGATTACACAGGTGGGCTACACAATGTGATGGAAAGCAAACATATGACATAAGAGTTTATTTTTTATCATTATTCAATTATTTATTCAAGCTTAAGATTTTTGATATTTTTCCACAACAGAGAATCAAAACAACCTGATCAGTCGTTTAGCAACACGAAGACGCTTGGCGATTGGAGAAGACTGGTCTCAGGATGTTCATTTTGGAGACCAGAGTGAGCTCCGTTACTCGTACCATGTTTTCTGTGATGAGTTTTACTTCGGCGAGGCATGTTCGGATTACTGCCGTCCTCGTGATGATACACTGGGACACTACACCTGCGATGAGAACGGAAACAGGGAATGCCTGGAGGGATGGCAGGGAGACTACTGCTCTGACCGTGAGTACCACCTGTGTGTGTCAGATGCTCAGAGGTCTGCTTAGCCCTTTGGGATTGTATGTCTAGGACTCTGAAAAGAAGCAGTCCCACTCCCTTTCCTGATCACTCTATATTTATGTGTGATTGTGGTTTGTGTGTTGGAACCTGAGCAGCAATACATCCCCTTATCTCTCCTATCTTTGCGTGCATGTGTGTCTGATGGAAGCTGAGCTGCTTCTCTAGAGCTTCTACACTTCTTTTGTTCAGCTCAACAAAGAAACCCAACAGATACATACTAGAGGGTCGTTCTGTGTGTGTGTGTGTGTGTGTGTGCGTGCACGTTTGCCACAGCTCAAAATACAAAAGAGTGCATTACCTCTGTCAGCTCACCAGCTGCTGGCCCCAACACTTAACACACCCATTCATCTGCTCTCTCCAGGGGGCGTGGTGTGTGTGTGGATGTGGTGTGTGTGTAACCCCCCTCTTTGTCTCCTCTCATAGCCATCTGCTCTTCGGACTGCAGCGAGCGGCACGGTTACTGCGAGTCACCTGGTGAGTGCAAGTGTCGTCTGGGATGGCAGGGGCCCTCCTGCAGTGAGTGTGTACATTACCCGGGATGCCTACATGGAACCTGCTCGCAGCCATGGCAGTGTGTGTGTAAGGAGGGCTGGGGAGGCCTCTTCTGTAACCAGGACCTCAACTACTGCACCAACCACAAACCCTGTGCTAATGGCGCCACCTGCACCAACACTGGACAGGGCAGCTATACTTGCACTTGCCGGCCAGGATATGGGGGCACAAACTGTGAGCTGGAGATTAACGAGTGTGATTGCAATCCCTGCAAGAATGGTGGTAGTTGCAATGTAAGACCATGCTTACATGAAAATAGTAGAACCATATTTATATACAAACGGTCATCAGTTAAAAGTATATACATAATAGTAAAACATTAAAATATAAATCAATTTAGAATATTTTAAATACTGCATGTATACTACACATATATATTTTATGTAACATGCTATTGTAGTAGATGCAGAATGTTGCATGTTTGTTCAAAAATAGAAAAATTTGCACACTTCGCTTCGATTAAATGTACTTTATTTTAAAATAATATTAATAAAAAAATTAAATAATGGTACAAATGTTTCAATCTGTGTGTCATAATTTAGGTTAAGTAAATATGTTCTGATGTGCTTTATGTGCACAGTGGCTTTTGAAGATCAAAAATGATTTGAGACCTGAATTATGTTTACACTTTGCTAATATCTGTATCTTTCTCCTTCTCTGTAGGATTTGGAAAACGATTACTCCTGTACATGTCCTCAAGGATTCTATGGGAAGAACTGTGAGATCATTGCAATGACATGTGCGGATGACCCCTGCTTTAACGGAGGGACGTGTGAGGAAAAATTCACTGGTGGCTACGTCTGCCGCTGCCCCCCAACCTTCACTGGATCCAACTGTGAGAAGAGACTAGACCGCTGCAGCCACAAACCTTGTGCTAATGGTGAGTGTTTGTGTTGGACAATGCATCAATAAAGTTTATTTTATTTTAAAGTGGTAGTTCACCCAAAGGTAAAAATTATGTCCATTTCTAACCCTCATGCTGGGTTTCTTACCTTTGTGGAACACAAAAGGAGAGGTTTCAAAGAATGTTCACACTGCTCAGACTCTCGAGCTCCAAAAAGGAAAATAAACAAAAGAACTAAAAATAATAAAAATAAACAAAATCAGTGAAATCAGCACATATTACCCTTACACTAAGTATTCTAACGGTTGTTTTATGTGAGGGGGAAAACTGCAATTTAAGTAGTCTAAAAACCTTGCTTGACAGTTGTGGTCACCATTCACTTTGATTTGATAAAAAACCCCAGCTTAAACTTTCCTCTAAGCGGTTTCAGCTCTAAATATTTGTACCCAACTACACACATGTACATGTGCTACTGTTACAGTATCTGTTACACTTCCTCTCTACTACACCTGCTCATATGTAACCTCTCCTCTCTTCTGTTGTAGGCGGTGAGTGTGTGGATGTGGGCGCTAGTGCTTTGTGCCGCTGTCGCCCTGGTTTCACCGGCCCTCGCTGTGAGACGAACATCGACGACTGTGCCCGCTACCCGTGTCAAAATGCCGGAACATGCCAAGATGGCTTTAACGATTACACCTGCATCTGTACACTAGGTTTCACCGGTAAAAACTGCAGCCTCCGAACAGATGCTTGTCTCACAAACCCATGCCTCCATGGGGGAACGTGCTACACACACTTCTCCGGCCCAGTGTGTCAGTGTGTGCCTGGGTTCATGGGTCCAAACTGTGAGTTTCCTGTTCAGGGAGGTGTGGAGCTGATGGCCCCCCGGGTTGGACGGACCTCACCTTCAGCGGTGGCGGTGTCATGTGTGTTAGGTGTGCTGGCTGTGTTTTTGGGAGTGTGTGTGGGACTGGTTGTGATCAGGAGGAGAAGGCATAGACTGCGCAGACAGCAGTTATGCGATTCAGTGTTTAATGATTTGGAGACGGTGAATAATTTAGACCGGCAGCTCTATCCCTATGACAGAGACTACAGTCAGGTGAAACCCTGCAACACTGAGGGCAGAATTTCATTGGCAGCTTCTCACACACTGCCTGCCGGGCAGGACTTCCTGTGGAGTGCTGGAGGAGGTCTTAGATAAGGCAGCACACACTTGTACATGCATACACTAATGTAGACAAGTGAGCATAAACACAGATACACAAACTCACATGCAGGGATAAGAATTGGATGTAGCACTTGCTTTTATCTTAATTATTATTAATGAATGAATGAAAGAATGAATGAAGTATGTAATGACTGAATAAGGGATTGGACCTTTGCCATCTGTGTAGGTGGAATAGTCTGTAAACCAAAAACCAAAAGAAATAAACTAGCACAATGTTGCGCTGGGCTTTGTGAATCTATATTTCCATATGAGGAAAGACACAAGCCCTGAACGCTGATACAGACTTAGGTTGCAGAACTCTATACACAGAGAACTGATATCTTTATACAAAGATAAAGAAGTGAAAATAACTCTATACAGAGAGAGCTAAGTAAGGAAATACCTCTATAGAAAAAGAAAGAAGTTAAACTGAAGGGCAGGAATAGGTGTTCTCTAGTCAAATTCTGGGCTTTGTATAGGACTTATTAAAACAACCTTTTCTCATATAAGAATGAGAATCAATTTTGTTTATTTGGCAGGATGTTTTAATAAAAATAGTAATAATAAACTGTGTGAATAAAATGTGACAAGAAAGGAAGCAAGCAACAGTCAGGAATATGATTACACTATGTTCTTAAGACCAAATGGTAAGATTTTGCTCCAGTTTTGTATTGCGTATTAAGCAGTGTGTTTTCTTCCTCACTGACATGGGGAAATGTGTCATTGGTTCTTAAATGTTAAATAAATAAAAAAATCAGATTTTCTTCGGTGGGGTTTATGTCTAATGAATGTTTATTTCTTTTGCCAGATGTTTCCTATTAATTTAATCCTAAATGTATGCCTAAGTTTCTATTTTGCATTTTTGTACTTTTGCTTTCAATCATTGTCTTGTCTTTGTAAAGAATTTATGTTAATTTATTTTGTATATGTCTTTGTTACTTTAATGAAAGAAATAAATTATATGAGAAACACCTCATTCTTTGTTCTTTGACTGATTGATCATTAGAACACCATTTCGTTTTCAAAATTTAGTATTTCATATAAATTTTTTCCCACGTCATTTTAATATATCTTTAAATATATCATTAAATCGCAGAGATGTCATGAATGTACCATTTAAATAGCAGAAATTAAGTAAAAAAAAAAAAAAAAAAAAAAACGAGCATTTGACATTGTACATCCAATCAAGCTGAGAACGTGCCATTCAGAGTTCAGCTTCTTATGTCCGCGCTGCGCGCTCCTCCAAGCGCTCATTCTTTCTCAGACAAGCAAAGCAGCAAGTAACATGGCTGACGAGATAGATACTGGAAATTCCTCGGATTTAGACAACGCTCGAGAGATGGGGATGAACGTGCATAAACGCCAAACGCGCGTTACGATAAAATACAACCGCAAACAGCTTCAGAAAAGGTTGGATGTGGAGAAATGGATCGACGAAGGGCTGGACAAACTGTACGAGGGCAAGGTGAGTGTAAACACGCATCCTCACAGGTGCAGCCGGTGCAGAGTTGATGCTCGCTACAGGTTAATTCCCTCTAGAGAGAAAAAAAATATTTTTATGGAAATCTAAACGATAGCGATGCATTTCCAAATGCTGTGTAGACACATGCTGTGTCATTCGTTATTTTGAAATGTTTGACTGGTGAAATGTGCCACAGTTCCTTCTCTAAGAAGTTGACCACAAACGTTTTGTACATGTAACTCTTAAAATCATGTTCAAATACGAATATTCACTTACTTTTCTCCAGTAAATTCATAAGTATTTTCATTTCTGAATAGTTAAATGTAGTTAACTTAACTTTAGGTTGTAATTTTGTTCTGTTTTAAAGTCCATGCACATGTATGCATGGCTCAGCTTTTGCTTTACAAATGCTTGTAAAGATCATAAGTATCTAAAGAATAAGAATTATACTTCAAAGCATGAAAAATAAGTAGGCCTACATGACATACACACATTATACACCACTCAATAAAAGGTTTTTAAAGTGTGTTTAAATCTCCTTATGCTCCTTTAAATGTAATGAGGGGAGACATTGTTAATGTAAGTGTAAGATGGATGCTGTGACAATAATATATCTGACAGAGCAATATTAGTTGTTGGATAATGTTAGATATGTTGGCTGCCTGTTAAAGTTGAGAAGGACCGGGCCTCTGGAGGTACTAGTGCAGGGTCTGCTTTCTCTCCCTCATTTACAGAGGAGATCACTTGGTTCTATCGCTACCTTACATGGGCACCCCTGAAAAACAGTCAACGGCAGCAGCAGACAGGAAGTTTAAACAAGCTGTGTGTAGTGAGACGCTGTCCCACAGTAAGAGACGGCAGAGATTTCTCTCGAGAATTGTGCTATTTGATCTGTTATCTCAATTTCCTCCTCAGCTTGTGTAGGAGAACGTTTCCCACTGAAATTATGGAATATTGAGAAGATATTCTGAGATACTGAAACTGTGGGCTGCTGAAAGGTCAATGGGATATAATGGACAGAGCTGGAATATGTGCATGAATACTGTGGTTATGTCAAATTTATGGTGTTTCTTTTCTGGAATGGTTAATTTCAGGACCGTGAGTCATTTTTGTTGCTTTGTTTTGTTTATTTTGGAGGGCATGCCAGAAGAAGTGAACATTGATGATTTGTTGGATCTCCCAAGTGATGAAGAGCGAACGCACAAACTACAGGTCCCATAATCCTCTTCTCTCTCTCACGCACCACATCCTGTGCTTAGGCCTTGCCATATTTAGGTTTACATTTATGCATTAAACTAATGCTTTTGTCTAGGGTGACTTACAAAAGAGTGACAAAAGCTATTTGTCAAAGAGCTAGCAATATTCATATAATATACAATGTCAGCTTTATTAGGCAACAAGATGCAGGAGAAATGCAGAAAATAAATAGAAGTGTTTTTTTCCCAATGCATTGGGAAAATCTCTCACAAATGGCAGGAAAATTAAATTAAAATAACTTCTAGAGAAGAATAAAACCGCTTTAGTAAACATTTCTGATTGTGTGCTCCATTACAGATTAGTGCTCTGATAATACATTTATTAATTTATTCAAAATATTAGCTATTTTTTTCCATTTTTAAAGTTTGTATCTCATATGTAAATAACATGTAGAAGATAGGACCATTGACCTTGAAGTCAGCAGCCTGACATTCTACTTTTAGATGAAGATGGTGAGTGGATGCCAGAACTTTTATACCATGTCCCTTGACCTGAGTATTTGCAGGGACCCGCTTTTTAAAAAAATGTCTCCGAAATGAGGCCTACTATAATTTATCTGACTGACAATACAGAACCATTTAAGGCTTTATATTCTCTACTGCATGCACATTAGTTTACAGAGTTGTAAATACTCTTAGTAAAATTGACTTAAGCGAATTTAATTAAATTACGTTAAGATAAAGTCATTGAAAATGACAATCAAGAATGAATTTCTTTACGTTTGTTTTACAGGTTCTTCTGCAGACCTGCACCAATAGTACTGAGGTACTTTTCTGCAATCCTTCCATCCAAAAAAATCCTACTTGCTTTATTTCTATCTTTGTCTACTCATCTTTAGTACCCCTCTCTTGTTTTTGCGTCCTTCTGTTACTCTACCTCTTGATCTCTCTTTCCCGCTCTCTCTCCCTCTCTCTCTGAGGAACGCTGCAGTGGCTGACACTCCCTTCCACGCGTTTCTCACAATGAATTAATGATTTGTTCTCTTTCTTTCCCCATGCCCCTACTTCTCTCAATACAAAGCCATTCTTTCATTGGGGCTCTTTAACGATGTTCACTCTCAGCCTTTTGATTAGTGTATGTACATGATTGTTACTATGCAAGCATGCGCAGAACAATGTGTGCCTCTGGGTAAGCTAGTGTTGAACTGCTGACACACCATGGAAAATCAGTAGAGAGGATCGTGGCATTTAGCTCATACACATAAACATCTGAAAAACACAATCAGTTTTCACATTTGAGACCTACCAGGGCACAATTCTCAACATTTTCAGTCTGATTAAGAATATGTTTTTGCTTTGACACATGCAAGACATCCAGAGGAATGGGGAACAAATGAATTTTGGAGAGATAACTTTTAGAATGCTGTGTCATTAGATGGTGCAAAAGACACGAGACGCGCACATCTGTCTGGCTTGTTTACATAGAAAAACAATGGAAGAGTTGTGCACTGGAATGGAAAAAATAATTCTGTGTGAATGGCCACTTATAGTGTAAACAAAAACTGCTGATTGGTTCACATACACATCTGCATAATATATTTAAGAGTTTTTGATAGTTAACTCTGAAGAACCAGGAAAAATAAGTCAAGAGAATTTCTGCATGTTATATATTTTACAGCATGTTTTCTATATTTTGTTTTTCAACGTGCTCTAATTATGTAACTATTGCTGTGTAATGATTAATTGCGGTTAATCGCATGCAAAATAAAAGTTTTTGTTTACATAATATATGTGGGTTTGCTGTGTATATTTATTATTTATATATAAATACAAACACATGGAAGTTATACATAATAAATACACACATTACACATACATTACTTAAACAAAAACATTTATTTTGAATGCGATTAATTGTTTGACAGCACGGTATGGAACATACCTAATATTACACAAGATTATGATCAAACATTAAATCGACTATGTAATTAGTATTTTGAATAAACTAGTTTGTGTAACAGAAACACGTGACAGTAATTTGAGCACTTACAAAGTTTTACAGTACGTTGTCCTGAATTGCAATGTGCAAACATTTACAAACTTTTTCATGCTTATTATGCACAATTTCTTCTAGCATGTTCACTTAGATTAAGGTTATTCTGTGTGTGTGTGTGTGTGTGTGTGTGTGTGTGTGTGTATTCAGGCTTTTATTGCTGAGCTTTTGCAGAAGCTGCATGGTCTCCATAAACAGGAAGAGCTGCAGAATGAAGGAATTGAGCATCCCTGTCTCCACACTTATCCCCATCACCATGGCAACATCCAACCTCACAGAGGCAAACATCAACATCCAACACATCAGACACTGTGATTTCATCCAGTTTGGATAATTGCACTCACTGGACTGAGCTCCCTAACACAGATTCAGGACACACATATGATGTATCCAACTAGTTAAGCAACTCTGTAACTGTTAGGTGTTTGTTTACAAACTCATGTGAGTGGTATATTAACAGTGTTCAGTTGTAAAATTCCTCATTACTGTTGGCAACTAAATCTATGCAGTAGCATTAATTTGGTTGCAGGGTTCTTGGTTGCCTGACTCGGTTTGGATTGATTAATGAAACTAGCAGTATGCAAGTTTAACATGGTCATATTGGTTGTCTTCAGGTATCTTCTTTCCCACAAATTCACAATACTTTACTAAAACATGTTAACAATCACAGGGAAGTAACAAATCTGAGTAGTCATTATATATATATATATATATATATATATATGTATGTATGGTCATATTGTCAAAGTTAATAATGTTCATGAATTGAAGATTTCATGAAATAAGTGTTTAATAAAAGTAACAATTATTTTGAATTTGTGTGTTGTGTTAATGGCAGGTGAAAGAGCATCTAGATGAGCTGGGGTGTGCTGTAGTGTATCGTCCACCAGAGGGAGAAGTAATACAGAGGCAGACACGTGCACTTGTCCAAATTTTTGTGCCTCTCACTTCTAGATAAACACTAAAGATCTAGGTCTACGTGACACTAAGGCAGATATCGATGGTGGTGGCTTCTATTTATGTCTGTGTTTTTGCTCCTACAGCTCAGTGCGAAAATATGAAAGTAGTTGTATTTTTAGGTTAGGCAAAACTTGTCTGTCAAGTTTCTTAATTATCCAGGTCATAGACTGTTGAAGGACAGTGGTTCTCAACCTTTTTAACTCCAAGCCCATCTTTGTCTAAGATGATATTAAAAGGCCCTCATATCTAACCTGATATGTACCACTAGTAGTTCTGTTGTAATAAAAATAAAAATAAATACAAATTATGTTGGTTAAAATTTTTTTTGTGTGTTTTATTTTAGAAATTAAATTAAGACTTAATATGTGCCCCCCCCCCCCCCCCCCCCCAAGGAAGTTTGCTAAGCCCCCCTAATGGGCACAAGATGCCTGTCTGTGAACTACTGTTTTAGTAGATTCATTCTAGTCAACTGGATGTTCTTGAGCACTAATCTAAGAGGCCAGTGGCCTTTGTGCAGAATAATGCAAATTAAAAACCATTCCTAAAGCATCTAAAATGTTGAGTTCTTGACATTTTTCAAGAACAATTACACAAAATGAATCCAAAACCCTGTTCCTCCTTAGTGCTTTAAAAGTATATTTTTATATGGTTACATCTCATATCACTGGTGCAAAAGTATGAATTAACAGGAACATCATGTGGCAGTATTTTTGTACTTTGGAATGTATAAAAATAGTTAAGGTGACTATCATTAAATTCACGGGAATGTAAGGATTTTGCTTTCAAACTATTGAAATCTTAAATTTGAGGTATAGAACCTGGTGTTAGGTGCCTTGCACAATGAAGGACTTTTGATAAGTCACGCATATATTATTTTTGTAAATTTTTATCTGTAACCAAGTTAAAGGAGCTCTGAAATAAAGCAACTGCCAATAACTAATTATTAATGCAAAGCATTCATATATGACAATTACAGGAATAGCCCATTCCATCTCTTCTAATAGGACCATTTTAGTATGTCAACTGTTTAAGATTAAGGTTATTGACATTAAGAACATTATGATTAAGTAACTGTTGAACTGTTTGTCAAAACTGTATTTGAAACTGTAAGTTTTGTTGGTTGTGTTTGTCTGTGTGTGCGTGTGTGTGTGTGTGTGTGAGAGTGTGTGTATGTGTATACACACACACACACATGTTTGTTTTTGTGAAAAGTGGGGACATCCCATAGGCGTAAAGGTTTTTATACTGTAGAAACTGTATATTCTATCGTCCTTCACCAAACCTACACCTAACTCTAACCCTCACAGGAAACTTTGTGCATTTTTACTTTCTCAAAAAAAAAAAACCTAATTCTGTATGATTTATAAGCATTTTGAAAAATGGGGACATGGGTTATGTCCTCATAAGTCACCCTCTCCTTGTAATACGTGTGTCATACCCATGTCATTATACAGAGTTGTGTCCTGATATGTCACAAAAACAAGAGCACACACACACATATATATATATATATATATATATATATATATATATATATATATATACATACAAAGTTGTATGTGTGTGTTTCTGTTTATTTAGGGAGGGTGTCTCTTTTTCCTCAGGAAAATGCATCATCATCTGGTAGCAAACTGAATGGCTGCCTCCGACATTCCAATACAAGGCCCCAAAATCTTTGAGACAGACACACACACTCTTACTGATAGTCTCTCTACCACTCTCAAAGACACTGGAATGGATTTGCCCTGAGCTGATTGCCCACTGCAGCGTAAGGTAAGCGATGCAAATGTCCTTGTGCTTAAATGTTTGGGTTATCAATACATATATTAAGATTTTTATTCATTGTATAATCAGTCAAATTAAGTTTTGCAGTTTTCTTTCTAAATAGAGATGATAAATTAGTCACAAAATTGTTTCAGATTAAAATTTATATATGTACTTCAGCATGATATCAAAATTAAAACTAATGAAATTAAAAAGGAGAAAAAGTAAAAGTCACTATACTAAGTAAGAACATATTTTGACAGAACAGTAAATGAAAAAAAAATGCATCACATGAGTCTAAAACTCTTAAGGACAATTTTAATTAGTTATTCACATACACTGTACTGTTGTTCCCTGATCTGATCGCTAACACGATATGAATTATGTGAAAAATGTTTAAGTCTATTATTTTTTATTAATTTAATAATTATAGGTACTGATGATCCTGAGTTTGATTAATCAGTAAAGAGTGTAAATGTTGATTTATAACAAAATTGACTCCAAATGCCTCATTTAGTGCTTGGCAAACTAAACAACTCAGGTATTTAGTAGACTCTAGCTTTTATTAAAAAAACAAAAATCCAATGTCCTGCAGACTACTCTGTGTCAGAGTCTATTCTCAGATGTGTAACAACTGTCCAATATATTTCTGAAGGGTCATCAGAAGACCAAGTTATTGTTGTTGATGCTATTGAAATTCATCTATAACTACTGTAGGGATAGTCACTTTACATTATTCAGTTTGCTTGCTTGCTTGCTTGCTTGTTAGTTGGTTTTTAGCTTGTTAATTCTACTGATTAATTGTTCATCTGATATTTATCTGATGCTGAGTGAAATCCTTTGACAAGCAAAAAAAATGTCTTGCTAAAACTCAGCAATTCATTGTGCTTCATTTCCTTTATATAGATAATTAAGCGCTGGTCCAGACTATTAGATTCTGTTGCAGTCCTGTTTCTACACTGCAAACATTGCTTTTCTTACTTCGATTTTTTTTTGTCTTGTTTCCAGCCAAAAAATAAAAAATTCTTAAATCAAAAAGGCTTTTCTAGAGAAGTAAAAATTATTGTCTTGTCTTCTGAAAAAAAAACAAGTCAAATTTAAGTGAGTTTTGCCTGAAACAAGCTAAATATTTTGTTTGTTAAGCTCACTTAATTTTGACTTGGTTTTTTTTCTGAAAACAAGACAATAATTTTTACTCCACAAAATCCTTTTTGATTTAAGATTTTTTCTTTTGGCGGGAAACAAGACAAAAAAAAGCAAGAAAAGCATTTTTTGCAGTGCACTTTTTTTTTAATCTGTTAATGTTTGTTTAATGCTTGTCTGTCTCTAAACATACATATTATTAGAGAAATACACATATTGTTCCTTTCTAAACATGAACAAGTGATGTTTTCCCATCTTTTACCGTGAATTATGTAAGAACAAAAATATTTGCAGAAGGTCCACCTGGAATTCAGACAATAAATAAGCAAATGGGTCAATTAGATTTAGGTGAAAGATGCAAGTATTCATTCAGCTGACGCACATGCCCTGCTGAAGAGTACAATGGTGATGCTCGTGATTGATGAAACTAAAGAGTTTGAACCTAGAACCTTTTGGTTCCCAGCCCAGGTCTTTAAACACCACAACAGGGGAACTCTGCTTAGAAATAATGCAAAGCAGGGATGCTGAAATACAATCACAGGGGTCACTGTGTGCAACATAACAGCACCTTCCTCCCTCTCCCTCGCTCTCTCCTCTCTCTTCACCTCTTTATCTTAATATATATTTCAGGAGTCTTTGTTCAAATTGTACAAGGAATGCTCCTAATGTTGACCTGTTGATAGATTTACTACTAAAGTACTGACCTTTTTAACATGTAGATTGCAGATTTTGTAGAATTTGTTGTTGAATACTTTATTAGTCCCTGAGAGACATTGCAGAAAGTGAATTTGTGTGGTGGTGTTTGAGTAAGGAGTGTGTATGTTCTGAGAAACTGAGGACAGGAAACTATTCTGACACATCTATATGGAAGCTTCCATTATAGGAGCTTAAAAACTGCTAATGTCCTCAAAGAACATAAACATACATGTGCTGTTAATGCACTCAGCTCAGCGGAATACTGAACAATGAGAATGCAACAAGGCAAAGTCATTTAAGAAAGAACAGCGTTTAGCTCTGGTTACCTTTAAGCAGGACACAAAGGCTTATTGGCATGATCCAATATACAAGAAATTCTTGTTTAAATTAATTTAACAAGTAAATGTAATAAAAATGAATAGTAATTTCTATATTTATAATCAATAAAATATATACATTTTCAAATGTAATATAATTAGCATAAGTAACTGATGTGACACAAACTGTTTGAAAAAACCTGTAATATGATATCTTCAGGATACATAATAGAAATTCAATGTTCTGTCAGTAAACTCTGGGTTGTGCAGTCCAATAGGTGTAGCTCATTATCACATGGTTCAGCTGATTGGTTCTTTTTGTATCAGAAGCCAATGAGCTCGCTGCTTCACATTCAAATACTTGGCTCTTGCTTACTGTAACAGTTGCAGCACCCTTCAGAAATCCTTCACCTTCCCCAGCTCCACTTGTATAGATCTGCTACAGGGTGATTCATATACCTTATTTTCCCGACTATAAGTCACACTTTTTTCATAGTTTGGCTGGTCCTGTGACTTATAGTCATATTATTTATCAAAATTAATTTGACATGAACCAAGAGAAATGAACCAAGAGAAAACATTACCGTCAACAGCCGCGAGAGGGCGCTCTATGCTGCTCAAAAATGCCTTCTCGCAGCTGTAGACTAATATTTTTTGTCTTGGTTCTTAGTTCTAAATAAATGCGACTTATAGTCCAGTGCGACTTATATATGTTTTTTTCCTCGTCATGACGTATTTTTGGACTGATGTGACTTATACTTAGGTGCAACTTACAGTCCGAAAAATACGGTACCCTTCACCTTCCCCAGCTCCACCTGTATAGATCTGATATGGGGTAATTGATTTATGCTATGGGGATTATTCCATATATCATATGAGCTGCAGCATTAATTCTGACATGCTCACAACCAATGTTTTTCAATTACATAAGATCAGATTTTATGGAGAAAATCGATTCTGACCTATGTTACAACGTCTGTTTTGTCTTCTAGTTAATCAGTGACAGGATGCCCATCCTCAAAAGGCTGCCCAGGAGGATCAAAAGTAACCACAGCAATGGTGATCTCCAAAAGAGTAATTTCACTAATGGTGAACTCATCCTAAAGAGTAACCACAGCAACGGGGAACTCATTCTACCACCATCCGATCTGAATCCATTTGAGGGGGCGTGGGCAAGCATGGGGTGGAATAATGAAGAAGGTGGGGTCTGGGAGAATGGACAAGACTACCAGAGATCATCTCAGGTGAGCGAAGCACTGGAGAATGAGGCAAACGCAGAGCAGCATGGAGGGTCAAAGGTCACTGAGGGATCGAAAGAAAAGAGAGGAACTCTGGAACGATTCTGTGGCTCGTCACCACTGAAGACCCTTGGCAAATTAGGCAAAGGCCTGCGTATGACCGGAAGAAACATGTGGGGCACCACTCCATCATTACGGAGTGCCACTCTCCCGGCAACACCCGCCTCAGGAAAGAAAAAAAAGAACTATCGACGAGCCTCAGAGGAGATCATGACTTTACTGAGGTGAGAATGGTAATATGCATATTATTTAGCAGTGGTTCTCAGTAGTTATGCGTCCAAATTGTTTCCCACACTAAATTAAAACATTGTTTTTATTATTTTATTTTATTGTATTAATGTTATCATAGTGAGGAATGTTTCATTTCTATCTGCCGTGTGATAGGCAATGAAGCTGATATGGCAACTACCATCCATAGCCCTTCACATCAACAACAAAATAAATGTGATGCATTTCTTCCCACTGTTAAAAGCCACCATTTATTACATTTCATTTGCCATCCTAATTGTGCATGATTGTAAATATGGAATATTATTAGTTATGTAGCATTTTTTGCATTTTGCAATTTTTGTTTTTTTTTACAGACCAGAACTGAAACCAACCAGTTAAGAATCAGTATGGCCGAGATCATTATTTTTGCAGTTGTTGTGAAGGTATTCGAAAGGACATTTTTTTAATGCATCTTCTCTCCTCAGGTTGGCCGGCCGTCGCAAGGAGAGTGACCGTAGAGATAGTCTACCTACAGGTGATCTGACCACTGAAAATGAAGAAGACAGTCGCAGACGTCCCTCATTCCTACGAATAGTCAGTCTGAGCAAACTCAGAGGGGACTCGCTAACAAACCGCAGTTCACGGGAAGACGATGAAGAGTCAGTAGAAGAAGAACCACCAGTCAAACGCAGGGAGCCACTATCAGGTACAACCATGTTTTTGCTTTTGTTATGTCTGTACTTGTTTGTACTTTTTATGGCATGTAGAAAGTGTAGCTGTTCACAGTCAGGGGTCTCCATATCTGACCCATAACACCTAGCTCTTAATGAGCAGTATCAGGATCCAAAAGTCCCTGTGAGTCACTGGCCAATCAAGAAAAACTTTCACAGAGTCAGGAAATGATACACTTTCTTTGTGCAGCAGATCCTACCTGATAACCGTGTCATTGTACAGCCTGATCCAAAGACAACAACACATCAAGTGATTAAACACATGGCTGTAAACGATAAGTAACACTACTCAATCTCTCGCTTTCTCTCACAGTGCTGGAGATCTTACAGTTAGTTAACCAGAGAGACCTACTGCTTGCCGACACGCACATCCAAGAGCTTGAGAGGGAGTGTGAACTTGACCCCTCCCTCTTGACACAAACCACACCCACTTCAACCACACCCAGTAACATACCTCCTCCTACACTCATGTCATCTCCTTGGCTCCCCCTGTTGGCTGGTTCAGGCAGTAAGGATTCAGGCCAAAACATGTGGGATGCTGGGCTGCGCAAAGTGAAAGATGTTGAGCTGCTTTACGAGGCTCTTCAGACAGAGATGTGGGATGTAGTGAGGGAGTCGCTACGTCAACCCTGCAGCGGGCCTCAGCTTGGCCTAGTGGTGCTGGTCATTCAACAGGAAGAACAGGCTGACAAGGTTTGGGCCCTGCGGCAAGAGGCCCAGTCCAACGTCCAAATTGGTAACCAATCCGAAGACCATTGCCGGCCTTCCAAGCGTCCCAGGAGACTGCGTCAAAGGTGGATGGAGGCTGTGGGAGAGGCAGCTGACTGGTGTCTTCCACAACCAGGGGGCATCGCCGCAGGGCAGATGGGCATGTATTTGGAGCGACTGAGGGGAAGACTGGTGGAGGATATGGATGCGGCACGTCGAAATGTGGTGGCGGTTTATCCCGAAGAGTTTGGTGTGTTTCAGGTCTACATGCAGAGTTATCACAGGGTTGTTGCCAAACGACTGAAGACCATCACCAGTGGACCCATTCAGATCACAGACACATACTCACTGCTGGACTGGATCTACAATATTTACAACAGGTATTTTTTGCACATGTACACATACACGTTGAGGTGTGTTTTCTAGTTTTACACACACCTTTCCTGCAGTCACATTCCACTTGGTTTAATGACCCAGTGGAAGAATGAATTCAGGTCTATTAATATCAGATGCATTGTTTATTAGAATGCACAACAACGGTACTGAATACCTGGGAGAATTACTGTGCACAGCCACAACACCGGTCGGTCTTCTATACTAAAAGTAGCCACACTACTAAGTTTTCCTGTATTTTTCAGTAGCATGATAGTATTTCAGCACTTAAATGAAAATTTAATGCATGATTAGAAAATAGATAGGTAAAAATATAGATTATATTATGAAGAATGTAAGCAGGATTTCCCCAATTATTTGGTCCACTAAAAACTGCCTTTGCAACCTCACATTCATCTGCCTTGACTTTTGAGTGCAATGCCCACATCCTAAAATCCAGTCAACAGCCAACAACCAGAAGTCCTTACCCTACACTTTTTTCTTTTTTGAAAATCTGTTACACTCGGATGCATAAAAAAAAGATTTGTCACTGCTTCCTCTTCGGTTCTAAATGTAACAAACTACAATTCCTAATAAGTAGACAAAAATACTACTGTACATCACTTTTTTTATAATGTCTCAGCTAAGGGAATAATCAAATGGACACACCTACACATATGGTCATCTCTCTTTATCTCATTTGTGATACTGAAGAGATGGATTCATTCTAACATAAGAGTTAAAAGCATAAAGAGCTTAATATATATTTAAAAAAAATTAATTTTTTTTCTGGTAAGGTAATATTACTAAATTAAAGAGAGATATGTTCCTGTATTTTAGTAATGGAATATAAAACTTTTAATTTGGCACTGCTTAAAAAAAAGTTCAGCATGTGCAGTTAAGAAGAGTTTCTGGAAATTAACAAAAAAATGTATAGAAGAGCTTGTCACAGTTTCTTGAATTTTATGTGGAAATTCAGGTAAATGAATCCCTGTACTACGTTTTTGACTCAGTTATGTAAAATAGGAAGTTGTTGTTGTTTGTACGGCTGTTCTAGTTTGAGACACTCTTAAAAATAAAAGTTATTTATTAGCATTTATGGTTCAACAAAGAACCTTGAACATCCCTGAAACTTTTCCATGGCACAAAAGGTGGGAAATTTTTTTTCTTTAGATTATTAAAATGTTCTTCAGACTAAAGAAAAAAAATTCCTTTTTGGGACCTTTATTTTTGAGAGTAGACATCACCCTAATTAAGGTTGTTCATTCATTCAAACTCCCATGTTGTTTTGGTGCCAGCAAACATACAACTCTGATTCAATTAAATATATCATTAGACTGTTAAATTTTATTTATTGATTTGTACAGTTGTTGCCTAATGGTTTGAGAGTCATAAGGATTTATAACCAGAAGGTTGTGGGTTTGAGTCCCAGTACCGGCAGGAATTGTTGGTGGATTGTAATTAGGTTGTTAATTTCCCAACATTGAACAACATAAATACACAAAAGCACTTGGACATGCTGGACACTTATGGACACACAAACATGCACTAGTCCTGATGGTTAGTGTTCCATAGGGACGTCCTGGCTACAGTTGGAGCAATGGGCACTATAGTGTGTGAAGCTCTTGAACCTCTACTGCCTGAAGATATCATAGACCGGCTGGAACAGGACTGCGTCGAAACCGTTTGGGTAACACTTTTAGAGAAATTTTGAGTCAAATTATGCATCAATAATTAATCTCTGGAAACAACATAATATCCAATGTGTTAAAATAATATCCATTATGTGTGTATGCAGGACAAGATGACTACGGAGCTCTCGCAAGTTTTGGATGATGAAGAAAAGCGATGGGCTCAGACGCTGCACATTGAAGAGTATCAGTCTGGCCTCGCCGGTTCTGTTATACAGGTAAAACCATCAATCCCACACATGTACAGTCATTACTGTATGCATGCACTGTAAAAAATATCTACCTGGTTCTACTTAAAATCATAAGTTACGCAGTTGCCTCAAAATTTCAATTAAAAACAAAATGGATTAATGAATTGTTTTAACTCATTATTTTGAGTCTTGTTAAGCTGTGAATTGCCTTCTGTGAGTCAACATGACTATAAAATTATTGTTGTTTCAACTTAGCTATGCAAGTTCAAAATAAAGTGAACTCAGTAATGAGCATTCTGTTAACTTATCCCCATTAGTGGGTTCAATTTAGTAATTTCAATTAAGTAATGTCTTTGAATTAGGGTATCAAGTTAAGATGATCTAAAAGTATGTCTTGTTTTAACTTAATTATAAAAACAGACAAATTTGAGTACAAAACTTTTAACACTTTAATGATCTCAAACTTGCAATCAATACTTTTTTTGGTACCAAACTTCAGTTGGGTGCAGGTCACATAATGAGGCTAAGATAAATAGAAGGGTTGTGCACAATCATGGGGTTGACTGCTGATCTGACAGTTGTCCAGAAGACAATCATTGACACCCTTCACAAGAAGGGTAAGCCCCAAACATTCATTTCCAAAGAAACTTGTTCATGCCAACCCGACTCGTCTTGTCTGATGGAAAAATGAGGCACCCGGCACAGCAAAAACATTCATTCAAGACTCATTTCACATCCATTTATTAAAGCTATTATTAACAAGTGAAATGTCAAGAGACAAGTATCAGTTACAATACAATAATAGTTTACTCAAAACATTTACCCAAAAATTCTGTCATAATTTTTTTTTTATCTTCATGTGGTTCCAATCCTGTATATAACTGACTGTAAAATAACTGACATCCTCTTCTGTTCCGCTTCGCGAGTGAAAGGAAATGTCGTTGAGAAAAGTTTATGCGCACACAGCAAATAAATATCGTTATAAAACGATATGATATTACAAAACACATTTTATGAATAATATAAAATACTTTATTTCGCTGTTTTCCATCCTCATATGCGCCGCATCGCGACCAAAGAAAATGGCGTCTGTGAAAAATATTTCAGATGGGTCAGGCGCTCGCACACGAGCAAATGTCCCGGATGTGACTATTCGTCTCGAGGCGCGCACATGTGCAAAGAGCTGTCCTCCACTCAATTTAAAATGGCAAGTTCATTCAAGCACCTGGAATTTGTGATTCATTGAAGTAACTTATGAACCTAAATTGGAAGATTGATAACTCAAACAATTGAGTTGAAATTTCAAAACACATTTTTTTATGTCTGATTTAATGACATATATAAGTTATCATAACTTTTTGATCAGATCATTTTTTACAGTGTGCCTTCCACTTTGTACATTTGGCAATGAACGTTGGTGTTGGTGTATTTATAAGGTCTTTTCATATCCATGTGTCTTATTCTGTTTCAGAGGCTGAAGGTAGATTTGGACAGATCGACAGCTGTCAGTCAGCCACTAGGTGCTCGTGTTGCTCGCTGCACCTTGAATGGACTTGCAGATTTCCTGCACAGGTGAGATGGGGACATAATAATGCTGAGGATGACAAAAGCCACAGCAAAAATATTTATGCACTCATATCATTAATCTAATGATATTTACTTTATAAAGATCATGTTCACAACTATGGCTGGCCACTTTTTGACATTGAGTTGTCCCTACATTATATTAAAAGAATGCCTTTTCCATCTGCCTTTTGAATAGGGAAGTCTAAAATTATGAAATTTGTTTGTCTGTGTGGTATTTAGTTTCCAGAGAAAGGTTGAGATGTTCCATGACACACAGTCAGAGTTTGGGGATCATGGGGATGGTTATGTCTCCAGGACCATTGCTCTGGTCAACTGTGTTCCACCTTTCAGGTTTTTCATCTTATTCACTATATCTATCTATTCCATCTTCTCCCAGCCTGGCTGTTTTTAAGGACTGAAAAAAATGTGTAAACGTCTTTAGAACTGTATATTTTTCATATTTATGTTTTGAAGATTGGAGGTCCTTGACTAAAAATGCAGGTATCTTGCTAGAAAACACTGGGTTAATTATTATATAAAAAAACACTATCAGAAAAAAAAAGCTACCAGTAATTTTCTGCAAGAACATAATTTGTTGAGTTCTGTTACGGACATTTCCTTCAACATTTAATGTTTAATTCAAAACATTGGTAAAACACAAAATTCCTGCATATTAGCCCTATTTTTACAGACTTTTCTTTCAATTTCTGAATATACTATTCTATAATAAACTATACTATACACATATCACATTTTGACTCTAAAATTTTGCAGGTTTATAGAGAATAGAGTCATTTTTATAATAATGTGTATTTTGTAATAAATAAAACTAAATAAGAGAATGTGAGTCTGTTCTTAGCCAGGAGAATCATGAGTCAACTGATCAGTAACCCAGATGCACAAGCTTGAAACAATGTTCACGAAAGACTTCCAAGGAAAATAGAAATAATATAAAAATAATATTTTAAATGAAATGGGACTAAAAAAAAGACGAAGTTGATTTCACACTGGAGGCTTTCCATCCTTTGTTGAACTCTGCAGGAATTTTGTGGAGCGCTGTCATCTGTGTGATGCCCTTGGTAGTGAGGATGTCTCCCAGCGAGCTCAATCATCTCTGGAGCGAATTGTTAACCAGTCAGTGCAAGTTCTCTCGGACATACTGTTTGAAAACATCAGGGTGAGACCGTGATAGCGTTTTTCATGATACAAATTGTTGCAAAGCAGCTTTACAGAAAATTAAGTTTCTACAATATATTTAGTAGTAGCTTTTCAGTGGTGACTATGTCTGTTAATGTACATATGGCAGAAATATAAAAATCAATTAAAGACATAATCAAACATATCTGACTTAAAGCATTCACTGATGATTTTCTGACGTGATTCCAGCCATTCTTTGATAAGCTGGTGAAGAGGAAGTGGCTGGAAAACACTGAGGGCTATGGGAGCATTGAGATGACTATTAAACAGCACTTTAAAAAGTTCCGCAGAATGGACTGCCCTCCATATCAGGTACGACTTAGAGCACACACAATCTCACACACTCACGGTTTGGTTGAGTGATTAATTGATCATCTGATCAGGCTTTGGTGAATGAGGTGCACAGGCGGGTCCTGGTTGAATATGTTCGTGCCATCATGAGGGGGCGGGTCATCTGTACATCACTCAAAATGAGGAAGAGAGTGGCATTTCGTCTGCAGGATGAGGCCAAACAGCTGAAGGCTCTTTTTAAAGATCTGGTCAGTGCCACTAAGTTTAATAAAGATTATGCCTTACACTATCCTAAATGTATCCAAATATGATAATCCCCTTAAGAGGGACCTAAAGGTACTGTACTGTTAGGTAAATAAATCTGCTTTTTCTGTCAATAGAAAAAAAAATTGATTTGCAACAAGCCATTACAAATCAAATTGAAACTTTATTTTATTTCATTTGTATTATTATTTTTTTTCTTTCCCAAGGAATCAACTTCCTCCTGGTTGGACAGTGTGATTGTTCACCTGGCTGACATCATAGTTTTGGAGGACACTCCCTCTATTCAGATGGAAGTCGGGGTTTTGGTGAAGGAATTTCCAGATATACGGTAAGACCACCAAGGAGAATGAATCAAAACCACTTGCAGAGGTTTGTCACAAAAGGGTTCAAAAACCAGCAGGAATACACAGAAATGGCAAGTGTATGGTTTGGGTTCTAACATACCCTCTGATCAGCTCCAGTCCGGGTTTATCATGTCCTCTGAAATTATGAAAACAATCATGGAGTGAGAGAAAACACAGATACTCTGACCCACATCTCGCTCCAGACAAATCCACTAACTGCTTGACTTCCACTCTGCACCACATGCTCTGTATAATACTTCACCCACAATGATGGAAAGCTGTGGAATGTGAAAAAACGCAACATGTAGAGACAAGGCGTAGAAGTTGAACAACATCTACTAGCATTTTTAACACACTGTGTTCAGCGAGATGCTGCAAAAGATGTGAGCATAACTTTTTCAAAGAAAAGTGAGGGTGGAATGCAAAAATGCATTCTGTATGAATGGCCCTTTAGCAACTTGACCAATAAACTTTAAAGACCGGAACCATGTGTTTTTTGAAAACCGCTATAAAACAGAAGCCAAATATAGAACAGGATGTAGATTTTATATAGCATAAAACTGGAAAGGAAATGTTTTATTAGCTCTTACATAACTCAGTATATTAATATGTAACTTTGTCCATTTACGTAACTATTACATTAATACAGTTTTGCTGAACACTTCAGACATACGGAAGGGTAGAACCTGAACTCTGTCGTCTTAGTGCTTTCATTCATGAAAAATCTGACATGTTTCCCTCTCATTTCCTTGAGGACTATTTTTCACAACACCTCTCTGTTTCCTGAGGTCATTTTAAGAATGTCTGACTGAAAATAGTTACCGTGGTGCTCCATCTCAGTGCCAACTTTCCTTTATGTGGACGGGAGGGAACAGCAGACAGTAAACAGGGGAATGGATGAGATGTGACCCCACTTTAGTCCACTGTTTTTGTTTGAATGAAGGTGTGTGTGTGTGTGTGTGTGTGTGTGTGTGTGTGTGTGTGTGTGTGTGTGTGTGTGTGTGTGTGTGTGTGCAGTCAGTCACTGGCTGGCAGTGCTCCTGCTTGCTGACGCACTACCCTCCTCAGCAGACAGGAAGTGGCTGTGAACTTCCTGTTCCTGCCAGGTCACAGGAGACTGACTGGTGCCACACTCCAATCGAATACAAACACACACACACCAACTAGAGATCAAAAGCCAAAAAGTGGAGGCTACTTAACTTCTCTTTGTGCTTAGCTGTGGTGCTTCCTGTTTTCAACTATCTGTCTTTGTCGAAGTCTGTCAAAGACTCACACTATCACATCTATAGGCAGGACATGCCATCCTCTCAGTAAAGAGCGCTGACTCTGAGTTTGCTTTTTGAGCCATGAGTGCTGTCAAGGGATCATTACAAAGAAACACATTTGGCTTAAATTTCTCACATGACTTTTCTCTGAATCAATGCCAGACTGCTCTTTTAGAAATATTACAGGTTTTGTGGTTTGTTTTGATCTCAATGTTTCTCTGTGTCCCTTGATCTAAATAATGGCTTAGAGGAAACTGATGAAACTTCGGTTTAAATGATTCTTTAAAAAAAGCATCATCAGAACAAATTTATTAATGTAACTGACAAGACAATATGATCAAGTCAAACTGATCTTTTTTGATGCATGATATATCTGTACCATACTTAGAGTTTTTGTAATGTATTGCAAAAGTTGGATATTGGATATTTATTTGTGCCGTTCATTTCTCTTATTTTTTCCCATGGTCGTCATATATATATTTGACCCTCGCTCTCTCTTTTCATCTCCTCACAGGAGGAAACACATCTCTGCGATGTTGAATGTCCGTGGGATGGTGCATCAGACAGACCGTCAGGAGATTTTAGCTGTTGTCCGTGACTTGGAGAACAGCGACAGCTCCATCAATCTGCCCCGAGATCGTGCCCTTTTCTCTGAAATCGCAGTGGCCAAAGACATGTCCTGTCTGGGGCTGGTTCTGATCCGCTTCGGTCTGACTGTGTCATCGTGGGTCGCCAGTGCCCGGCCGCACCGTAACCGCAGCAGGAGTCGAAATGAGAAACATGTCGACGACAGACCACATTCAAGCCGTGCAAAGTGCTTTACTGAACCGTAAAAATAAAGAAGTGCAGCATAACTACAACACATAGCATCCTGATATTTAAAAAAGACACAATAAACAATTAATACACAGCATCACTTTGTATTACATAATAAACTCAGTATTATATTTAGCAAAAAATGGCATAAAAAGTGCACTGAGACAGTTGATCCAGACTAGATAAATGTGGTCAGAACCCAGTCAAAAAGCAGGATAAGATGAGGTTATGACAGCAAAAGTAAAATCACAACAATACTTGTCCTTCAGAGCACAGCTGGAGCGGAATGGAAAGTCGGTGGACACTTCAAAGGATGGGAAATGATCTATAATTCTCCCTCACTTTATACAGGCTGTTAGTGGACTGCTGTATACTGACTAGCTGGACCTCTGTCGTGTGAACAGCCTCATGATTTGAAAGGAGCGGCAGGAAACTCATCACTGTAGAGTGGAGTGGGGACATGCTGAAATTTTCATTAGTGCAGGCTGTGTTCAGAACACTGCTTTAGCTTGACATGAAACCACACACAGAGCAGATGCATGTACATGATGTGTCAAACACCAGGTACAATTCTACAGTGCATAAACAGCTACATTTCAGATTTTTAGAGTGCAACATTTAAAGAATGTGAATGTTAATTCCTCCGATTTAGTTCTTTTTTTGTACTAAAGTTTAGGATTCTGTACATCTCATTTCTTTTCATGTCTCATCACTATTCAAATCTGGGTTGAGATCTGAAATCTGTCATGAATTAAATGCTTGTGTGATTTTGTTTCAGGTAAATAAGAAATAAAGCCCCATTGACTGGGAAACTAATTATATTTTAATAAAATTGCTATTGTTCTCTTCAAGACTTTTCTTTTGTTTTTGTACTCAGAAGTATGGGTCAGTAAGCTTTTTTAAATGCTTTTGATGTCTTTAATTCCCACCAAGGTTGCATTTATTTGATCCAAAATAAAATAATACAGTTTTTCAATTGAAATATTATTTTTTTATATAATTTATATTTCCTTGTTATTAATACTACTGACCCCAAACTGGAGTGCTAATATCTTTTTTACTCTATGCCATTTACATGATAAATGTTCTATGAGTAAGTGCAGTTAATTCTAGATTTTCAGTGACAGTTGGGCTCCTTTCAGGTTTCATTGAGCTGTGTGCAGTTCTGTGGGTTTGGTTTGAGTTGCGGTTGAGCTCTCCTGTCTGTCACCTTAGGGATGTTTTGGGTAACTGGTCTATTCCTGTTGTTCTGAGAGGTGCCAAACGAGTCCTCTTATCCGAGCCAAGTATACACACCACCACAGGCGGCCACTTCCTTTCCAACACAACAACCCTGTTTTATCCCAAACAAACTTTAGTCGGAGAACGTCGCACACACTTGTAAAAAAGACACGTGATAAGGTAAGTGAAGTCTGCTGGATTTTCTCTAATGCCACTGATGTAGTTCAGCACAAAACATCACAGATTTGATCATTATTTACATGTAATTGACTTTCTTTTTTTCAGTGCATCCTGAAAATGTATTTATGTATGTCTATATAGTAAAAGTCAGTGTAGTCCAGTGTTGTTTTGTTGTTCTGTTGACTTTCATTGTGCGGGGGGGGAAAAAAATGTAAACAATGAAACAACAAGAGGGTAGATAAAGGTCATTCCACTAAATTGGTTCCTTTTCAACTTGGAAAATAAAAATAAAATAAGTAAAAAAATAAATTAAAAAACCCATGAAATGAAGTCACATTAAAATTAAAAGAAATTGCACTATGCCATCTCAGGCTATGTAATTTATTCTTTTATGACTATTTTTCTACCTCATGTTTTGGTATTTTTGTCAACCCTGTTACTGACATGTTACCAAAGTGTTAGGCTATAGTTTAATTAAAACTGATTATGTTTCCACATACATGAGCAACATTTTAGTCCCTCTTTTCTCCAGGATTGTTTCATAGTTTAGATCTTCTTTTTATATTTGTCATTCAAATGACCAACAACATCATCATTTTGGAGAAATTCATGTCAATTAATCCATTTATTTTTTTACAAGAGAGATATTAAAAAAAGGATTTGTCCAAAATAAAATATAGTTAAAGTTACAACAAGGGAAAAACCTGGAAGGCTGTATCAAATATAATTTTTTACAGTTTTTATGAAATTGATGACAGTAACAGGATTGACCAGAGTAACAGCGATGATAGGACACACATTTTTCAGCACACTGCACATATGTGTTTGCATTATGCTGTACAGTTTTACCATTTTAAATTGCATTATATTGTTTTGCACTTGGCATAGTTGTATGACAATAGTAAATTTTTCAGTTCAAGTCAGTTTATCATTAATTTATTAGCGCATTACATTTTTTAGAAGATCTAATGTTTTAAGGTTGTAATTAAATAATGCGTCCATCTGATTCTGTTTGTCTGTGTTCCCTCACAGAACTTATATACTGATCTGGTTCAATTATTAGGCAAGGAAGATGATCAGATCTTGGTCTTTCTGTGGTCATCTGAAACCAGACCAAAATCTTGACTTTCTTGAACATTGCAAGACTGGAGCAAGGGTCTGCAGTTACCTTGCTGCATGCTCTTGTTTGTAATTTAATTTACATGATGCTTTATTGACAATGAGTTATGGGGAAAAACAGAGTTTTAATGAGACTGATTATACTATCCCGGTAATAGTTTACCAATACCAGTAATACAGATTAAAATCTAACTCATGCTCATATGCCACTGAATAATACAGGCATTAGCTCAACAATACAGCCAGGGTGACCTTTAAACGTGTTTGCATTTTTCACAGACAATCTTTAAAAACAGGGTGACACCTAATCTATGTCATCCCTGTTACCCAAATGTCAAAACCTGTTACCCTGAAAAAAGTAAGAGGGCTGACGGTAACAGGTTTAATGATTTCAAACTAATTTGATAATTCCTAGCTAATAGTCAAGTTCACAAAAGCACATATTGTACATTTTGAAACGATTTTACTTGTAGATATTGATAATATTAAATGTAAGAAATAAATGTTTAAGTTCACATTTTAAAAATGGTAAGAGTATTGACTCTGCGTGATGGCCCCCCTCAGTCAAGCTTCATAAATAATCAAAAATAGAACATTATAGAGGAGTGAGAGAAATATGCTTGTGTTTTAAGTGTTGGAATCCTCATTGAGAGATGATATAGCCTCCTAGAAATGATTTTTTTTTAAAAGAACCTGAATTTCTTTATTTTACAAAGGTTTTTAGATGAGGGTAACAGGGCTGACATGAAATCAGGGGACACCTATACAATTATTTATATTTTATACAAAAAATGCATACTTATGCCAAAAACATTGCTTAACAATGAAACAATATGCAAATGTGATTTTTTATTATTATTTTGTCTTCATTTTGAAAATTACAAGTCCTGCTGAAAAAGAAAAGTCATAGAGAGCGACAGGACAAAAACCTTACCCATATCAGCATAAATGCTATTTAAATGATTTAAAATAACATTTAATTGGCAATTCATACATAGTATTGTTATGTTTTTAAAATGGAAATTTATTTGTTGTTATATCAAATCTATGATGCAAAAGGTACCAATTTCGTGGAATGACCCATAAACTATGAAAGAATTTTCATTTTTGTTTGAACTATCCCTTTAAAGGAACAGAACATTGAAATGGAAAGTTTACTCATCCTCAAACCATCCAGGATTTTTAGCATTGAAATTGAGAAACATTTTGCCAAATTTAGCATTGCATCACTTGCTCATCAATGGATCCTCCATGGGTGCCGTCATAGTCAATGCAACGGTATTCAATTTCACTATACTTTTTATAGTGACAATAAAGTATCTTGAATCTTAATGTCTTGTGAAGCACACCACTTTGTGTTTGTAACAGACAATTCCATCAATTCCAAAAAATGTTTTATCTTGAAACAATTAAAATCTTTACAATCTTTAGGAATATTAGTCCTCTATTTATAATTTAAATTTCTCCAGTAGTAAATGCCCAAAAGCAACAGTTTACAATTAAAATGCTGTAGTGATGGATTTGTTTCATACAAACTTCACAATATGTTAATTGATGGACTCGAGTCATAGATAACTTCAGGAATCTGTTGGTGAGGATCCATCTTGGATGGCCTAAGGGTGAGTAAATTTTCATTTTTGGGTGAACTATTGCTTTATTGATGATTTCAGTAAACTACATTATTTTGGATGCATTTAATAAAATAAAAAAAGAAGAAGAAAAATACACAACATGAAAAATATTTCCTTATATTCAATGTAAATATCAAATTGTAGTGGTCTATCTAGTCTATCCAGCATCTAATTTTTCATTGTCGTGTGATGTTGATTAAACTAAAGAAACCTTTCGTCCCTGAAGTGATAAGCCCCGCCCTCTGTAATGGACCCCTGCTATTGGATCCAGCTGACAACAACTTAATTACTTCATCAGACATTCTAATCAGTGGCAAAGGAATATAGGAATATTACAATGGATTTCCCAGAAGCAGCTTTCCTTTCATTACAGATGGCTGTAGAGGAACTGTCAGTACCTAACCGTGTGTTTGTTTTGGGAGTGCTGCTCACCTTTAGGCTTGGTCATGAACTCTCCTTCCCTTCTGCCCAACGGTACACACACATATTTTTTTTAGCTGTTTGTTTGAGTGTTTTGGAAAATGATTTGTATCAGAGCCCTATAGGCATATGTGATGTAGACACACATGAACACCCAAACAAGCTTGTTGAATAACATGACATGACATAACAACCAACTGCACATGTGTGCTCGTGCACACACAAACACACACACAAACATACACTCATGCATTCCACTCTCCTGAGGATAAAAAGTCAGTCAGTCATTCACCTCTGTGCCACCACTTATGGTGAACAATGGAGGTGTGTATTTAAGCAAACAGGACATCCTTATTTATCAGAAAAAAAAATCACTTGCACACACACATACACGTTGTGTGTTGTGTACAGTGTACTATGTTACTGCTTTACAAAGTGTTTAAAAAAAATAATATGCAATATAAATATGCATTTAAAGACCAATATTATCCAAATATCATATAGTCCTCATCAATAGTGACATTAAAACACATTTTAGGCTAAATATTAAGAAATATGCATTGTGCACGAATACTCCAAGTAAAGTTTAATTATATTTTTTTATGTCTCAAGTGATATGTCAATAAATATGTTAATAGTTTTGAACTATATACAAATACATTTTAAATATATTACTTTTCTTCAGGGATGTAATGTTAAAAAAGATTTGTAAATAAAACAAAGATTATGTTTCACAAGAAAATATTATTTCAGTCTTTCTACTTCTAAATGTCATGCTTAATTAAGTGTGTTACCAGCTATTTCTTTGTAATTCTTATGAAAATTTACAAGCAGTTTCTGAGAGAGAAAAGGTGTTTCAAAATTTGTTTTTTTGTTCGGAAACTTTTAATTTAACTTTGTTAATTTTTCAGGGCTTCCTTTAATTCTGATTTAATGCTCATGAATGAGACACATCCTTTTATGAAACATTACATTTAAGAGACAGGAATATTAGTGACTAATGCCAGCACATCTTCCTTGGGCGTAAAGCAGAAAAGAGCTCCAGAAATCCTGATAGTGATGTCAGAGACACCATAAACAGACGGTGAGGTGGCTGATGAGTCTCTTCCTTGGAATAAACACTGGTGACATCTGAATAACCATGGGAAAACAGCACACAAATGGTTTATGTCTCTGAGTGCGCACAAAGTGCTTTATTTATGACAACACATCCCCAAAGCCAACCTGGCAGGCAACAGACTTATATACACACAGGATGTAAAACATGTATCTGAAATATGCCGCATACTATTTTAATACAAACCAACTGTACAACAATGCACAAACACTATGGGTATAGGATGTCAGAGTGTATGACTTACAGCAAAACAAACTCAAGAGCTCCAAGAAAAAAGAAAAAAAGGCTAGACGATCCTATTAATAGGTGTTGTATAGCTGCAGAAAGAAGCTGAGGGTGAGTGTGTGTGTTTGGTGGGTTTAACGGAGAACAGAAATTCCCACTGTTGAAATTTCTTAGAATTGACAAACAATTGAATAATCTCTCTCTTCCTTTTACGACTGAATAATCTTAATATTACTTAACTGAGCAATAGATCATCTTAAATATATTGCCCTGAAGTCAGTTTCACATTAGTTTAAAGTCAACAGGAAGTTATAGAGGTCAATTTTGTGAGGAGAGCACAGTGCTCTTAAACTCTCTCTGTATTTCTCACACACACGAGCACTGGTACAACTTCCCTTCTTTTCTCTCAGACTCAAGACAACATGCACCTCTCTTATCTCCCCTTTCCTTTCTGTGCTCTGAACCTTGCCCCTTTTACACCTGTAGGCAGATGAATGTGTGTAGTGTTTATCTTAGGCTGTCAATCTACAGGAAGTTGAACCGCGTCATCAGCACAACTCGAAGACATCTAAACCCACTGAACTCTTGCCAGAAGAGAGTGTACTGTTAAAGCTGACTGTATGTTAAAGTTACCCGAACTCTAGCAGAACATAGTATAATTTTTACAGAATCATACAATAATATGTCTGGAATAATGCAGTCATGCAATCATTACTGTCAAATGAGGTGCGATCAGGACCTTAGAACTAAATTGGGGGTTGACTGTACAGCCAATTAACTCCCTTTTTTACATGGCTACTTACCAAATAAATAAAGTGAAATGAAATATTGATTTAAGTGGAATTTACTTGGTGTAACGAGAGCACAGCATTATAGGACACAGGCTTCTCAGACAGGCAGTCAGTTATTTAATGTTGCCAAGCACAACGTTTTATGTTTGTTTTCATGTCAAATCATTGATTTCGATTCAGAGTTTTAACAAACTAGCAAATACATTAATTGAAATACAGAATGTATACTAGACGAGATTAAACAGAGATAATTTATCTGAAATATAAATGCTGCTATCGGAAGTGAAAGTCTAAAGCAGAGGTTCACAAACTATTTTGACCTCAAAGACCACGACACTATTTGTTTCCAGTTGTTTGATATTTACTGGATAAGGGTGAAGGATAAGTGTGTATGTAATATATTTGTAATATATTTGTAAAATATATGTAGTATATTTGTAAAAATATTTTTACTACAGTTTCTACCCGTTATAATATCAATTATATTTATACTTATATGTAAGTGTAAAATATTATAAAAATGCCCACCGAGTCTAGAAATCACACTTTTAACTTATAAGGCTTCCTCATGTATTCACAGGTTTCAAAATGTAGACATCCTGGTTCTTTAAATGCAAAAAAACTAAATAAGAAATATTTTGATTTGTAATTGTTTTGGTTAAATTCTAGATTTTTCTTATTCTAAATAGTTATGTCAACATGAGGCCCACTTGGAAGATTGTTGAGGCCCTCTATTGGGACCCAGGCCCCTGGTTGATGACAGCTGTCTAGAAGCAGAGGAATTCCAAGGAACAGAATTTAACAAAATTAGTTTATTATGGTTTAAAGGCTGGACTTGAGTGTGTAAACATGAATGTTTACAGAAAACTAATATAGATATATATATAGATAATAAAGATACTGAGGACAATAAGCTTGTTAAACCTTAAAGGAGCAATCTGATTGGTTAATATGGTTCATTTTGATCTGATTTCATATAGTTGGTCAAGAGGGGTCAGCGGGAGGTTTGTATTTTGGGTGGTTCTTTTGTACTGTCCTTTGAACATTCTAGGACCTATTATTCAAATATACAAGAATAAACTTGGAAGAGCTCTTATCCTGACAAAGACCTTTTGTTTAGTTGCCTTGGATGAATTCAAGAGGCTGAAAAATTGCATGTAAACAGACACTAACTTAAACACATATGCCATTTTCATGACCTTTGACAGTCCACCTGAGAGCTGAGCACAGCCAAAAACATGTCTGTGACTTAGAGTCATGCGTTAATTTATAATGTCTCTAGGGTAGAAAGAGAAGGAAAGCCTTCCTGAAAAGAAGTGAGGAAACAGAGGAACAGGGAGGACATGGGAGAAGGAGAGAGAGTAAACGAGAAAAAGAAACAATAGCATGCATTCTGAAATATTGCATTGGGCAGTTGACCTCTGCCCCATCACACATGACTTCATGGATATTTACGCAAACAGGCCCTTGCTTCATCAGCCAACCAGTTAGAAAGGACGTCCCGCAGGAAACTGTGGCGTGGGTCTGAAACAGTACAAAACTCAAGACATCAGGCACACACACCCAAGCACACACACACATTTACACATCACTACAATTGGAAACATACAAAAACTGCCACTACGCACAAGCCCATGTGTAAAGATACAGTTGATCACAAAAGTAGAGCGGATACAGCTACACACGTCATTCTCTCATTTTTTATCTAGTCCAAAACACTCTCTTTTAACCTTAAAGCATACAGTTCACAGCAGAGCTTACTATTTCTAATCCCAAATGAGCCTTCTGAGGATGTTGGCATTGTGTGCTCACAAAGATTGCAGATTTGCAGGCGAGAATGGTTGGTTCTAATGTCACTGCCCTTCCTTTGTTCACTGTCATTACGACCAAGAGCAAGGCACTTAACCCTTGGATGATGAAGATGGCTTCCTGCAGGCCAGTCCTGCCCTTACTTATGAATGCAACCCATCAAGACAAGTGGATCGAAACTGTGCAAATTTAATATATAAAAGAGTTATGTACAGTCGTGGCCAAAAATATCAGCCCCATTGGTAAATATAATCAAAGAAGGCTGTGAAAATTCATCTGCATTGTTAATCCTTTTGATATTTTATTTAAAAAATTCACAAAAATGTATCCTTTTACTGATTAATAAGAATTTAAAACGAGGGGAATACCATTATGAAATAAAGATTTTTTCTCAAATACTCGTTGGACACAATTATTGCCCCCCCTATAGAAATTCAGAGTAAAATATCTCTGAAGTATATTCCCATTCATTTTCACAATTTTGAACATGTGATTATAAACATGAAATTATCCAGCCATGGCTACCTGTTTCACAGAAATATAAAGAGGAGGGAAAACAAAGCCCAAATTCCCTAAAGACTCTCCAAGGATCACAGCTGGAGAATTGCAGAAAATAGTTGAGTCTCTGGTTCAGAAAACCTTAAAAAAATCGTCAAACAGAACCTACAGTACATCACCACATGTTGTTTGGGAGGGTTACAAGAAAGATTCTCTTAGCTCATCCAAAAACAAACTAAAGCATATTCAGTTATCAGACATGACTGGAACTTCAAATGGGACTGGCTTCTATGGTCAGATGAAACTAAAAATTAGCTTTTTAGCAGCAAACACTCAAGATGGGTTTGGTGAACACAGAGATAAAAAGTACCCCATGTGTACAATGAAATATACAGCTGTATTTTTTATGTCGTGGGCCTATATTTCTGCTGGAGGTCCTGGACATATTGTGTAGACACATGGCATCATGGATTCTATCAAATATCAACAGATAAAAAATCAGTAAGTGACTGACTCTGTTAAAAATCGTATAATGGACCATGTTTGGATCTTCCAACTGTACAATAACCCAAATACAAACCTCAAAAACAACACAGAAATGGGTCACTGAGCTCAAAATCAAGCTTCTGCTCTGACCATTCCAGTCCTCTGACTTGAACCCTGTAGAAAATGAGAGGAGTGAACTGAAGAGGAGATTCGCAGCATGGAGCTGGGTATCTAAATGGTCTGGAGTGATTCTGGATGAAGAAATTGATTACAACACCATGCTCTCATATGACATTTAAATATTCACAATGTGTATGTATTTCAATTGATAATTGATGCGTAAAACACGAAACCCTTAAATTTAATAGATTACGGTTGTGTTTCATGTGGAAAGAAGCCCTCGAAGTGAATTAAGATTTATAAAAATGATTCAGAGAAGAAAATGGATCTCTGGGAACATCTAATGTGGTAACTCTCTTCAGTGGAGAGAGCAAGTCGTCCTCTGGATGCAGTCTTTATCAGTTGCAATTACTTTAAGAACAGGCAAGTAAACATATGATTTCCACAAAGATTACATTGAAAAATGTAGGCTAATGCAGGCTTTTGTCAAGAAATCAGATCACCGTCACTGTTTATATGTCAGGAATTTAACGATGAGATTTGAAATTTAGTTACAGTGAGCACTGCTGCTTTTACAAAAATAAAGTGATAGTCTCTGATTTATCTCCGAACAGAAGCCATGAGACTCCATGGACAAAAAAAAAGAAAAACACCAGGTTGGATTATTTTTTAATCAGATGTTAGAACTCCATCTAGTGGTCTGTGATGGTCTAAATTTAATATGACCGATATACCATGTCTTTTTATCTATTAATGTCATTATATATATATAAATCGCTTAGTGGAGCATTTCGATCTCTGCAGGGTCTTGCAGTCCTGAGTTGTGGTGTTTAGTATTATATAGACATTAGTATAGTAACTATCTAAGAAGTCTGATGTGGTTGTGGTGCTACTGCAGTGGATATTGTGGACAGATAAGAGGGCTGTGATGTGAATAGTGGTTAGATGGGGTGTGTGGCTTGATGAAGTATTGAGTGTAGAGCAGGAAAAAACGGCTTTTGGCAGCTGATTTCTTGATTTCAAGACTGTTTAGTGTCTTTAAATTAGCAAATAGCAGCAAGCTCTGGCTTTCAATGGATTATTGTGATATTATTTTCAGTTGTTTATTCTGACAGCACCCATTTACTGCAGAGGATCCATTGGTGAACAAGTATTGTATTGCTAAATTTCTACATCTGGGATGGCCTGAGGGAAAGTAATTTTTTTGGTTTTGGGTGAATTACGCCTTTAAAATATCTTTAAAAAAAGCAATACTTCTTTGTTGTAGGATGCTTTAAGTTTACTTTTTTGTCTATAGTGCCAAGTGCTTCGTAATAGCTGTGGCCTGCTTTCTACTCCTCATACTGTCCTTTACAATCATCCTTTAATTATTCCCCTCCGACTGCCAGTCTGCTGCAAGATAGAGATGCTGAGGAGGTGAGTTAAGATCAAGCCCTGCCCTCTGTTTTCTTCTTCAGTGTTTTGTTTGACTCATAAATATGCCACAATAAGGTAAAATAGGTCATAACTTTAATTTCACATGGACATAATGGCATAAAGTGTTTTGTAACATATCTGACTGTTAGGTGTAGGTCTATATAACACACAGAAATGGCAAAAGGTTTCCCAAATTGCCAGGCCGTATGATTGGATTTCCTGGTTCACAGGTTTTTATAGTTCTGCTGCTGAAAAAAATTTTTTTACGAGGTACTAATCAGGACTTTTAGGAAGTATTCATTGGACAAGACAAAGTTTGTTATGTTTAAATTGCAAGTTAATGGGATGTCCTGAGCAAAGCTGTGTAGTCCACTTTATGTCTGTGACATAATCACTACTTTTAACTTTTAGATGGATTGTAATTCTGGCTACAACATTTTGACATATTTTCCACTGATTCATTTACTGTTGTCTGTATAGTTCCCTGGACCTGCTGTTTGAGACCTCACTGAAATGTTTGACATAGTACTGTAAATCAGTTCAGATTGATCTTTCCCTAAAGGGAACAATTTGAGGGTGAATAAAATATGACAGATTTTTCATTTTTGCATGAAATAAAAGTTATTTTAAATTGTCAAATATTTCATAGTAAATATATATATATATATTTAAAAAAAATCATAAATAGCGAGGCAGAAACAGGAGTTTCAAGATTTCAACAACCATAAAATGTATTTACTTTAACATACATATAATGAATTATGTAAAATATTTTTTCTTAGTTGTTTAAAATGTACAGTGAGGAAAAATATATTCATTGTTACCATCAACAGACTTTTCTTTAATTTTTCAATGTAAATATTTTAATATAACGTTTTCAGAAACTTTATTAAAAATATTCTAGCTAGTCTATTCTAGCTTTGGGCAGTTTTAGACACAGTCATCTGAAGCCAGATATATCATTTAATTTGTTTATAATCTTGTCCTTTGCCACTGGCCTGTGTAAATATTATAAATATGTGCTCGGTCATGTATTTTCATTGGAAAATTTCACAGTTAAGAAATTGGTATCTTAAAACAACTGCAGTAGGTTATGGTATTTCCCCTTTAGACCTTCAAATACTCTCGAATAAGTAAAATGAGTATGAGGAAAAAGCGCAGTGATTGAGAGGTGAGTTTTGACACGTGCAGTCTGTCAGTCTGCTTGTGTGGAGCTCTTTAAATTGTCCGTCAGTGCGCGCGCGTGCGCCTGTGTCAGTGCTGAGACGAGCGCTAGAGGAGGCAGCAGTGGCGCATCTCACATATCCGCCGCTGGAATATAACGGCTGCTGTAGGATGTGAACGGGTCTCGGCCTCGTCACCGGCCAAAGCTTCTGTTTTCCCATGACAAACAGATGCGAGAAGAGAGCGAGCGCGCGCGCGAGAGTGAACTGTACATGGGGCGCTGAGAGGTCCTCGTTATTATTATGAGAAAAGAGGACGGGGTTTTCGGTGCCGTATTTGTTTTGCTCGCGGAGATGAGGCGGGGGGTAGCGAGTCGCTACAAAATCGTTGGCCTCCGGCCAAGAATTGCTCTGTTTTAAAACCTATTTAGCGCCGCGTTTGCGTTTTCATCGTCAACTGACTCGTTTGATCGTCACGGTTTGCATCGCAGAAAAATAATGCAGCTGTCTCGAGGACATCTGTGAGATTCGCGGACTGCTGTTGCCGCTGCCATGACAGACGCAGGCTTTACCGAGCAAGCGGTGTGAGAGAAGCACGGCCCCAGCTGCAGCAGCACGGCCGATGTTGGCTGCGTTTACCGGAGGAGATTAAATCTGTAAATACAGTTCGGGTTATTCCTCTTAAATTGTGTGCATTCTCAGGGAAAATGTCCTCTCGGTCTGCTTTACCGTCTGCGAACGACCGGAGCACAGATCATGTAAGTATCATCATTTCAAATGAATTATTTTAGTTGTAATATATCATCTCAGCGCCCCGTTTCCACTCATATCCTACAACGCCCTGTATTTAACGTCAGGTGGACCGTCATTTTTGCAGCCTGATACATTCATTGCCTGATATCGTTCATGAGAGGATGGAGAGGCAGGATGTACGCGTACAGTGGCCCATGTACGCGTAGCAGGTTCTTTGGCAAAATGGGCCGCATCCTTGAATGTGCAAAGCAGCAAAAGAGTTGCTGCGAAACGCGAAGGCAGTAGAGCTCAGGCCATCCGCATAGTCTGTACATCAGCGCATCATCTGCGCACGAGCCATGCGCTCTCAGCGCGCTCCTCTCCCAGAGAGCGGTTTTGCTTCATTGGCAGAATTTGCTGGAGAAAATCTAGGAAACGTTCTGTCTCTGCAGATTAGGAAATTAAATGGCACCGAAATCAACTAGGGAGTGCGGAGGGAGGTTTTAGCGTTAGCTGTGATCTGCCGTAAGCGTATAGCACCGCGCTCTATAAACAGACTCACTGGCTGGTGTAGTGGCCTACCAGTTCTGCGCCAACAAATTACACTGTGGTTCATCAACTGATAGACTTGTGTTTGCTAATCTATTATTATTACTATTATGTATTTAATGTTGCTTTATTAGTAAACCATATTTAAAACAATTATTGTTTCTTTTTTGATTGTAACTGCGTTAAAAAAACACTCATGTGATGGTAACAATCAGTACATATATCACTCACTGTAAATTTTAAACCTAGCACCAAAGTAAATGTTTCATGTAATTCATTAGTGTGTTAAACTAACCCATTTTTATATAATGGTCCAGGTTCTTGATGTCTTAGTAAGGAACTGATAATGCAGCTTTCCGTTTGAACATTGTCTGCCTGAAAATATATAAAATTAATAATTCCTTTTTATATATAGATTTTTTTAAAGTTTTTAAAATGAGTCCCTTATGCTTACAAATGCTGCATTTAATAAAACATACAGTAAAACAGTAACAAAATACAGTAAAACAGTAATATTATTACATCTTAAATTAACCTTTTTTTAAGAAATTGCAAAGCTTTATTTTCAGCAACCATTTCAGAATCTTCAGTGTCATGATGCTTCAGAAATTATTGTAATATGTTGATATGGTGCTCAAGAAACATTTCCTATTTATTAATGTTGTCTTTTAATAAAAAAATCCTTCAGACACCTTTCTTTCTTTCTTTCTTTCTTTCTTTCTTTCTTTCTTTCTTTCTTTCTTTCTTTCTTTCTTTCTTCCGTTACATAAAAAAAAAGAATAAGAGCTAGTGCACAGTATGTGCTATTTGGCATGTTTTGTATATAGTGTGTGCGAGGTTAGGTAGAATCCAGCAGGAGCAGGGCAGGGCATCGTGAGTAATTTCTTCAATCCCTGAGCTGTAATCCTGTGGTCAACGGTGCAGATGGGGACCTGGGCATGATTTGATTTCTCTGTGAGCTCCTTCCTATCCCCTCTTAAGGGGACAGTTGGAGCCATTCAGAAAACTTTACCAGATGTTAGCCTGAGTGTCCAGGGCTCAGTCAGGTTTAAATGTGCTAATCTAAATAGAAAGTTTAGTTTCAGCGGCGCCAGACTAAAAACCCCATGGCAAAGTAAGTTAATCCTGTATTATAGGGCAGAATTACTCACACTCCAATGCTGACCTCAGTTTTCCCGCACACTCTCATCTACCATCATTACATTAACAATCTAAATGATAATTCATATGATTTTTTTACTTAGTTTTCATGTTTATTATAAGCAAGCTGAATTATCTTAATTTCCCCTTACATTTATGTATTTCATAAAAATTTAGACACTTAAATGCGCATATACCATTGGTGAAGTGTTAATTAAATTTTGGCCCTCAAAATCAATCAATCAGTCACTCAGTCAATCAATAAATTCTAACTGCGAGATGCTACAACAGTTGTGTGGCTCATCTACATAAATGTAGACTGATTTTTGTGTGTAAAGTAAGAGCTTAACACAGTAAATGAGGATTCAATTCTGAAATCTGGTGCAATAGGTCAGTGCTGAAGCATTAGTCTTTTTCACCACAGTTTCCTATTTGAAACGCTCCCATTTAGTTTCTTTCTTAACCCTCCTAACTCTTCAATTCTACAATGAAATTTTTTGTTTCTACATGCAATTTCTGTAATATGGGATAATCACTTTAGTCCTTTGGACTGGCTAGAATCACAGGCAGGTTTTTCTTTCTTCTGGTTGCTTCAGCATCAACATGTATTCTCCAGTTTAGTCTAATCCATTTTTTATTCCCAAACTGAATTTAATCAATCTTAATAAATGTTCTCTGTGTCTGTTTCTCTGTCCAGCATGCGTCTCTGGTGGCGAGTCGTTCAGAGAAAGGAACGAATGTGTCGAGTCGTTCACTGGGTGCAAGATGTCGTAACTCTATGGCCTCTTGCTCAGATGAGCTTCCACACATTGGAAACTACCGGCTCCTTAAAACCATCGGCAAGGGCAACTTTGCTAAAGTCAAACTAGCCCGCCACATCCTCACAGGCAAAGAGGTGAGAGATAAAGACTGTGAGAGAGAGCGTTTACATAGGTAAAACCAGAAGCGTGTGATAAGATGTTGGCACAGGAGCTGGTTATTGTGTCTAATTCTCACCAGAGCACTTGTGAGCTGTAATTCTTTTGGTTCTATATTTTTAAAGTGGTCCAACTTAAGCGAAAATTTCCACACCCACGTTTTCTTTTTATAAACCAAAGCTGATACAGTGTGATTTTAGATTAACTTCTTAGTGGGCAGCAGAGAGCATTAATAAATTGTGACGTTTAAAGAATCATAATGTTAAAATCTTTAAAGTTCTAGAATTTTTTTGAATTATGTTTAAATACAAGAGAGAACTGAAATACTCTTGGACCAATAATAGTGAACTCATGTGTGGTAGTCCGGAGCCACGTATACACTTTTGGGAATGACGACTGCATTTAAATGCAGATGGAAACCCTGTAAATTATAGTTGTGACTGTAAGTGTATACAGAATACAATTGTCACTCCCAGATTCATTATGGTTGACATGACCACAACGTCATCGTGGCAATAAATATGTAACATGGATGCTTAAAGTTTTGTGCCATCTTTTTTTGACCAAAGTACAGGTTCTAATAAAATACCCATCAACAGAGTGTTTTGTTTATGCTCTAACAGCATGTGCTCTGATTGAACTGTACAGTGTGAGTTGCCTTTAGACCACATGGCTGGTGGGAGCAGATACGGTGGAGAGAGACAGACTGGCATATGAATTTGCGAATGAGTCAAGACACATGTCTCTGTCTCTGACTAGTGCCACACAAGAAGAAAAGAGACATAGATGCACTTTTAATTACATCACAGCATTAACAGTTTGGTTCTATGAAAACTATTCATGAATAAATTCAGTTATCACTACCTGAAACTTTAATCTGTTGAATGTGATTGTCACTCCTGTAAACAAATAAAACTCTGAAACAGAGTACTTTTAACATCCTGACACATATTTCTTTTCATATACTGTATTATTATGATGGTTTCTTGTTTGTTTTTTGTTTTGTTTTTGTCTTGTGTATTCTGTAATGGTGTCAAATACACTACTGTTCAGAAATGTGGGTTCTTTTTGAAGGCAAGTAATACTTTTATTCAGCAAGGAGGCATTAAATTAATCAAACATGATATTAAAGATATTTATAATAGAAATCAAATACATTTTTTTAAAAATTTCTATTCAAAAAGAATCCTGAAAAAATGTCAGTTTTATCACAAAAATAAGAAATGCCATTGAGCACCAAATTAACATATTAGAATAATTACTTAAGGATCACTAAAGACTGGAAAAAAGGGCTGCTTAAAATTCATCTTTGCCATCACAGCAATGAATATTTTAAACTGTAATAATATTTTATAATACATTTTTTCAGTATTTTTGATAAAATATCTTTTTGAACAGTGGTGTATATATATTTTCATTTATTGTAACCAAGCAAGTTTCTTTTGATAAAAGCATCTGCTAATAAATGTCAGATGATACTGTATACTGTGTGTGTGTGGGGGGGGTTCTATCTGGCATAAGATAAAAATTATGTTTGGAGCCTCAATTACTAATTGTGCATTGTATATTTAGGTTGCAATAAAGATTATCGACAAAACTCAGTTGAACCCAACCAGCCTACAAAAGGTAAGACCAGTTTCAAGAATATTTTTTCTTTATTAAGACAACTGTCATAATGCTATGCAATTATGTCATTTTAACATAGTATATAAAAGAAAAAAATTACATTTTACAAACATCACCCAGTGTCCAGACACACACACACACGCACACACACATGTATTATTAGTATTTAGTGTCTTTGTTGAGTTTGCGCTCTCTCCTGTACAACAGTGACTCATCTGTCTCATAATAGATTATCACCGGCCTTTATTCCTCCCACTGAAGCCCACCACTCAAGCACGGCTTAGAGTTTGAACATATGTCAAGATTTTTATTGATTATTGACAAAGCTATGCATGATAGGCTTTGAACACACTTTCAAACAGTTCACTCATCTGGATGGAACTTACATTAAATCTTAGCACTCACAACTATGTCGCCATTTTGCCAACAGTGGCCCTTTTGTGTGCAAAATTTGTAGTACCATAACCATTGGATATCAGTGAAATATACAACGTCTTTTTACACTTTATATTAGGTGGCCTTAACTACTATGTACTTACGTCAAAAAATAAGTACAGATTACCATGCATTGAGGTGGTATATTGTTCAGGTTAGGGACAGGTTTGATGGTATGTGTAGGATTAAGGTTGGGTTTAGGTCTAAGGGATGGGTCAACAGTGTAATTATAAATGTAATTACAGAAATTAGTTACAGATGTATTTACATGCAGGTATTTAAAAAATATATATAAGTACAATGCAAAAACATGTATGTATGCAATGATGCCATGATTAAATGATTAACTTAAATGTAGGTACATACTAATATAAAGTGGGACCTTTGTTTGTGTGCTTAGTGTGTGTGTTGGAGAGGAGAGGTCGACAGCTGTGGTTCTCCACATGCTCAGAATGCCCCACTGTGATTCAATCCCGGCTCTGTAACACACACAGTTAACTGTAGACAAACCATAAACCACCCTTATTGAACATAAGTCGCGTATGGCTTCTTGATCACTCATATGGCTGATATAAGCTGTTATAGTAATGCTGGAATCACTGTTCTGTGGTGCATTTGTCAGTTGTCAGAGTAAGTGTTTGTCTTATCTCTCTTTTTTGTGTTGCACATAGAGAAAGGAGTTTTGTCTCATGCCATGTTTGCTAGATGATAACTCCTATACTTTACTATATAGAGGATATAAAATAAATAAAACATTTTTAAGTATGTCTACATGTGACATGGCTCATAGCATTATTTTCTGTGGCTGTGTCAGCAGCTAGTCTTTTCTGATGGTTCTGAGGGATTTTCTTCTGGTCTTCTGATTAGCAGTTTATTCAAACATTTCTGAGCTCTTGTGTCAGCAACACACAAAATTTTTTACATTTTTATTCTACTTAAAGTCATAAAGAATACCAAAAAGAAAACAATAAAGACAGGGACTTTGTCCTATATCTCTGTTTTTCTATGAATGGATCTGATTATGAACTTGTAAGTTGGAAATTGGTGGTTGTAAGAAATTGGTGGTGTTTACATACGTTCATACATACACACAAGTTCAACATATGTCACCAGAGAGTAGTCTCTCGTATTGCCTTTAGATCAAGTATTTTGATTATAAATGACAAGGTAAAAAAAAAAACATATGCATGATTGAAACATTTACAGTAAGGTCAATAACTTGGCAAGTGCTTGGCAAGGCTGGAATAAGATGATGGGGCGTGACTCAAGAAATGTAAATAATGATATCACTATAGGGACGGATGGTTTTAAATGGGTTAATGATTTGAATTTGTATTATGGAAGATATGATGCAGCCGACAACTGGAATAAGATTGAAGAAATAAGTGATAAGATTCCAGTGGGGCCTCCCATTCGGTTGACAGGGGATCAAATTAGAAGGTCCCTTAAATGTATTAAGCCCTACAAAGCGCCGGGTCCAGATGGCCTAAAGGGCAGAGTTTTAAAGATATGTATAAATGAACTAACCGACCCCCTAACAAAATTATTTCAGGTTTTATTACACTTACAGACGATACCAAGTATGTGGAAGTTATCATTTATACGACCCCTTCCGAAAAAAGTGAGAGCTAAAGATCTAGAGGACTTTCGTCCTGTGGCGTTAACCTCAATACTAGCTAAATGCATGGAAAGATTAGTTAGTTATCATCTAAAACCATACATATCAGAACAATTAGATGTACTGCAATTTGCATATAAATCGCAAAGAGGAACAGAGGACGCAACGCTCACTTTGGTCGATACAATTGCTAGCCATTTACAACAAGCAAAGGCTTATGTGTGTGTTCTTTCTATAGATTACACCTCTGCCTTTAATACCATGCAGACACATTTACTCTTGGAACGTCTCCTGGTTCTAGGTGTGAATGGGGGAATAGTTCATTGGATAAAGAATTTTTTAACAAATTGACCACAGCGAGTTTGTGCTCGGGGGTTCAAATCAGATATTATATCCTTAAACACGGGGGCACCCCAAGGATTCGTCCTGTCACCCCTTTTATTTTCTGTTTATACAAGTGGTATAAGAGTGCAGTGCGTTATAGAACACCAAAAGCAATGAAAGCAATATATAAACAAACCTTTGTACCAAATGCAATAATTCTTTTGAATAAGAGGTAGGAATGTGTTTAATTTTGTTATTTTGGATGTTGTGTATGGCTAGATGTATTCATTGGATGTTGTGTATTGTTAATTGTTTTGTGATTGTATGGCGAGACCAAAGATCAATTTTCAGCTTAGGGTGAACAATAAAGTACTACTAACTAACTAACTAACTAACTAACTAACTAACATGATTTAAAAAATTATAGGGAAGATTTCCATTTCATGCTGACTTCAAACTGACAGTTAGCAGATTTTCAATGAGCAAAATATTAGGGTTAGTCATTATGAGAGGTTGAGGCAATGTGATTTTTTTTTAAAAAAGGAGAGAAATGTAATGTGTTTTGCTTATGAATCGACAAGCCTTGGTAGCCCACATGGGTGAGGAGAAAAGCTGCTCATATATTCTTGTTATATATTCTTGCTCCCGCCAAACGTTTGATGAGACATCTGTATTGACTAGAAGATGTATTGAGTTGTTTTAATCTTTATGTTTTCAACATTGTGGGTGTCCCTTCATGTGTAATTGTATATGTATCATCTGATAAAGTGAATTAAAGAAATGAGGGGTGTATTGAAGGCATTTCTTCTGAACACATGCCTGTGAGATGTATTATGGGACAGATGCAGCTGCAAGACTCCATCATGGGGTTTCCACAGCAACAGGGATTGTATATTGGGTAATTTGTACAGATGGAGGGAGCATTACCCTCTTTTTATTTCTTACTCTCTTCTTTTGTAGCTGTTTAGAGAGGTGCGGATCATGAAGACTCTCCGTCACCCCAACATTGGTAAGATGTACTAAAATGCAATAAATGCATGCTTGCTTTTACAAAATAATGATCTAATTCTGTTTAAATGTAAACTTGCCAAAAGTATTAATGCCAGCTACTCATATATTACAGTCCAACTCTTTGAGGTTATTGAAACAGAGAAGACGCTTTATCTTGTGATGGAATATGCAAGTGGAGGTGAGCTCTGATGTACTGTACATACAGGAGTATGTAATATGACTTTGTTTAATACTGGTGTGGCCTTGGAAGGGGTGTGTGTGTGTTCACTATATGGTGATTAGTGTAATGAGTTTCTCTCCAGAGGTGAAACATAATCCAAAAAGACTTGATGCTCAACATAATATTTCTAGGTACAACTGTGATATTTGGGATATTATTCATGTGTGATTTGGTTTTCCAGGCGAGGTGTTTGATTACCTGGTGTCTCATGGGAGAATGAAAGAAATTGAGGCTCGAGCCAAATTCAGACAGGTGAGACACTTACGTTATCGCTTCAGCTGCAAGGTATTGCATCACATTAAGCCTCTGGTTTACAGTTACAGCGTTCATGTTTTTTTTTGTGATCAACTTGTTATTTTTTATGCGTTCATGTGTTTTTACCTAGGTTGTGTTATTTTTTGTTTTGTTTCAGATTGTGTCAGCCGTTCATTACTGTCATAAGAAGAATATAGTTCACAGAGATCTGAAGGTATGAGCTAGATTCTCCAAAAAATTAACACAATATAAATCCACATGAGAAGCAAAACTGCATAAGGAAGTGTATCTTGAATTATACAGATTTTTCAAACCCCATTAAACCTTATCCTATGCAGTTTTGATACTCAACTACATATTTGAACACACACACACACACACATATATATATATATATATATATATGTGTGTGTATGTTAATTTTATAGTATATTGATTGTATAGTGCTATATATACAGTATATATGTATGTATATGTGTGTGTGTATATATTGCACTATACTATAAAAGTATAAAGGAGTATTAAGTGTTTGTATTGTGTGTTTGTATCTCTTTCTGTCTTGATTTTTTTCTTTGTTTATCCTCTCCTTCACACAGTTCTGTACAGCCTAATCATTTCTCTCTCCTTTACTATTTCTGTCTTTATAGGCAGAGAATTTGCTATTGGATGCAGATGCTAACATAAAGATAGCAGATTTTGGTTTTAGTAACGAGTTTACGTTGGGGAATAAGTTGGACACCTTCTGCGGTTCCCCACCTTATGCAGCTCCAGAGTTGTTTCAAGGAAAAAAGTATGATGGGCCAGAGGTGGACATCTGGAGCCTGGGGGTCATCCTGTACACGCTGGTCAGCGGGTCACTTCCTTTTGATGGACAGAACCTCAAGGTACAGTTACTCTGTTTCTACACCCGCTATGATCCGTTCCAGCCTCTTTACACCTTACTTACTGGACCCTGGGAAAGAGTCAATACAGTGTCTTATTACAATATTCTCTTATTGTGATATTGATACAAGTTACTTTGTACAAAATACAAGTCAAGTCAATTTCTTATATATAGTGCTTTATGCAGTACAGATTGTGTCAAATCAGCTTTACCGTGAAAATAATGTTTCAAGTCCTCTTTAAAACAGCTCTAAAGAGTTTTAGAGGATTTTTCAGTTCAAATTAATTCATTGTTTATTTAGGTTAATGGCTGGGTGAAGTTCATCAATTATGGAATGAGTTCAATTTAATCTATAAAGCAGCTCTGTAGAACAGTGATGTCATCATCCAGCTCAGCTTAGATCAGTTCAGTTCAGTTTTCTTCCAATAGTGTGTGTGTTTTTTTTAATGAAATTTATTCCTGTGCTGGCAAAGCTGAATTTCAGCACCCATTCCTCAATTTTTCAGTGTTACACGATCCTTCAGAAATTGTTCTTATATGCTGATTTGGTGCTAAAGAAACATTTCTTATTATTATTAATGTTGAAAACAGCTTTTTTGTGGAAACTGTGTTTTTCAGGATTATTTTATGAATAAAAATGTTCAAACAAACAACATTTTTTTTTATTAAAGTATTGCGGTTTGATTCTATATTCTAATACAATATTATTAATATTCTTAGTAATTTTTTAAATCTTACTGACCCAAAACTTTTAGTCAGTAGTGCACATTGAGGGAAATTAATTTAGAATTAGTACACTTTTTTGTTTTTGGTTTTTGGTTTTTACATTACATTGAATGTGTCTTAACTTTGGACCTAAAGAGTTCTTTAAACTCACATTTTTTATTCTGTAGTAATTGACTGTCTAAAGACCACACTGCTATCTGTTTGTCACACGGTTTACTTTTGCATGTGTGTTTTCCAGGAGCTGCGTGAGCGAGTGTTGAGGGGGAAGTACCGTGTCCCCTTCTACATGTCCACAGACTGTGAGGGGATTCTGCGCAGGTTTCTTGTGCTCAATCCCAGCAAACGTTGCACTCTCGAGGTGGATACTTGAAGATACATAGATACACTCTGCTATACCAAATCATGTACCAGATACATTATATTATGTCACTGTGCTGAGTTATAGCTCTGTAAAGCTTCTGTGCTGTAGAATGCATATAGCATGCATTTGCTGGAAATTGCTAAAACTATTACTAGTGTGTTAATCGGGTTATGTAGCAACTGCAGTTAAATGACTGAGCTGGGAAGTTTCTGGGTAATCAAGATGCTGGTATTTCCTCCACAGCAAGTGATGAAGGATAAGTGGATGAATGCAGGGTATGAGGGCGATGAGCTAAAGCCCCACATTGAGCCAGCGGAGGACTACAGTGATGCCAATCGAATTGGTGAGCATGTAGACCTGTTGGGAACTGGTTGTGTTTTACTATGTATTTTGCTACTGTTTAATGTCCAAATTATCCTTTGAGTGAAAAGATTGGTTGTGTTGATAAATATTCCTCATGTTCTCTTATTTCTTTGTCTTTCCAGAGATTATGGTCGGAATGGGTTTTACTCCAGAAGAGATTAAAGACTCTTTACTCAATCAGACATACAATGAAGTCACGGCTACATATCTATTGTTGGGCCTGAAGACTGAGGTAATACATTGCACACACAAACACAGACACACTGTGTTACTACCAATTTTCTACTTTAAAATACTATTTGCTCCTAGACTCTCATTGTTGACTTTGTACTCATACTCTCTATTGGCATCTGGTCATAGGATGGCACTGAGTCACGAGTTAGTGGCAGTATGACTTTGCCGCGGGTGCGTCCAAGCCCAGTTACCAACGGAACCAACAAACACTCCTCTTCTTCGTCATCTTCCTCAACCTCACACAGCAAGACTCAGCGCAGCGCCTCGACCTACCACCGCCAGCGGCGGCACAGTGACTTCTGTACGAGTCGCTTCAGCTTAAACTTGCTTTCAATTGTGAATGATTATAATAAATATTAGTTTCTTCTGTAGGTGGTCCCAGCATGCCTGTGATGCACCCTAAGCGTAGCCCGACCAGTGGCGGAGACCGTGAGCTGCGTGAGAGCCGCATGCCGCCAAGGAAGGCCAGCTGTAGCGTAATGGGCAGTCGGACCCTACCACCATCTAGTCCAATGGTCAGCACCGCCAACAACCCCAATAAGGCTGAGATACCTGATCGACGCAAGGAGATGACTGCCACCACTGTGAGAGACAATATTTTCATTTTCTTATATGTATTTTTAATTAATTAAAAAGTATACTTTTATCGAGCAAAGATGCGTTAAATTGATCAAAAGTGATTGTAAAATCATAATATATTAGTACTTCAAATAAGCGTTGTTCTTTTAAACTTTTTATTCTTCGAAGAATCCAGAAAAAAGTGTTGCACAGTTCTAAAAACTACAAATAAAACTTATAATAAAAAATGTCAATTAAACTAAAAGTTTTTTTTTTTAAATCCCATACACTACATTTTTGGGGGTTAATAAAATGTTGTGTCCCATTTTTGCTGTAGAATAATATCCCAGGAAGTACTATGACCCGCAGAAACACGTACGTATGTACAGATCGTGCCAGCACTGACCGACACACACTGCTGCAGAACGGCAAAGACAACAGGTGACAAATGCATACATTCACAATCACAGACACGCTCTATCACTGTGCTGTCTCCCTCTCATTCACTGAGTCTGTTTCTGTCTCTTTTCAGCTCCCTTTCTCACCGCCTCCCTCCCACCTCTCCCTCCACTCTTAGTATTGTCGGAGCAGGAGCATCCTCCTCTTCTTCCTCAGGTGAGCGCTGTAGGCTGACACGTGGATCCACCATCCGGAGCACCTTCCATGGGGGTCAGCTCCGTGACCGTGTCCCGCCCACCTATGGACCTCCGCCCACATCGCCCACCCTTAGCCATGATGCTGGAGCCCTGCCTGCAAATGTGCGTAGCCGGGCCACTTCTAACCTGTTCAGCAAACTCACCTCCAAACTCACACGCAGGTAAGAGGAGAGACTCTCATCATATAAATAAAAACATCCACTGATGTTGATCGCCATGTAAAAAAAAATAAAAAATCAGAAAACCATGTAAAGCATCAAAAATGTCTGTCTCTGATCCAAAGAAAAATTATTCTAAAGCTCCTTTTATTGCAAGATATTGGCAGATCGTACCTCAGTGTAAGACATTTGTGCTGGTGGATCCAGCAGTGTACGTACAATTATCATATCATATAAACAAGATGATGGAGTCATCTGAAAAAGCCTGTTATGCTTAATATGGCAGCTTTTCAGTTGAGTAGAGTTGATAGAGACATCAGAATGCTCAATAAAACAACAATAGGTACAAAATTTACCATTGTTTTATGAAGTCATTTCATAACCAGCTCAATGAAGATGTTCGCCTGATGGGCGTCTAGCAGCAAAGTAATTTTCTTATGCAGATTTCATATCATAAGTTGTGTAAACTTAGAGATGTAACAAATCACTCAACTCATAATGTGATATGATTCACGGTACAGATTTCCCAATATAATGTTTTTTAACACAATGAGATTTAAGACAAATTATAAATGAGAAGGTGTCTTTTTATTATTGCTTGGACAAAGTGCTGCACATTTCTTTGTGAAATTGAAATATATCAAATAACAAAACTAAATGAAACCTAAACAAACCAAATTTGAAAATAATCAGAAAGCAGTTACTTAGGGTTGGTTTCCTATTTTTGCTAATTGAAAAAAAAAATCAGTGCATCATTAATTAACTTGATAATTAACTCTGTTTTATCTAAATTAAACTACAGTATCTTACAGGAGACAGATCATGTGCTTCACTGTCTTGACTCTTATTGGTGATCATCACATTGTATCACTGCTCATTGTCATAAATGTAAATTTTTCTCATTGGACAAACACACAACACTTCGCCAAAGACCAGTGTCACTCCTGTCAGTGGAAATCAACAACTGTTAATGAAAATACTATTTATTACTTTGTGTCACTCCAAGTTGCTGTCAGTGTGAATGGGGCCTCAGGCAGCGGTTTGGTTTTAGGTGAATTTTAAATGGTAACATTTATAAATATGTTTTTGACAGACACATTCTTGCAACAAATAAATGCGTAGACTTGATTTATAAAACGCATTACTGAATCAAAAAATGCCATTCATTTAAAAAAAAAAAAAGTACCGGAGTGCTGCCTGTGCAGTAACACACGGGTCCCACTGGGGAATTCTTTCAGCCTAAAAGTTGGTTTTACAATCACGCTTCACAAATTCATCTTTCCTTGGCTTATTGCCTCTCTTTTTCAAGCATATTAATGTGTACCTTTCCTAGTCTCTCCCTCTTTGCTCTTATTTCTATCAATTGCATTATCACTCAATCCTTCTTTGACTTTCTGCATCTCTTCTTGCTTTTGCTCTCCTCATTGTGTCTCTCTCTCTCTCTCCTAGGGTCAATCTTGACCCTTCTAAACGCCAGGGCTCTAATAAATCAGTGTCGGGTTGTACTCTTCCACAGGGATCCAAAACAGTTAGTAAGTTCCCCTGTCTGCCTCTGTTTGCTTGTCTGTTGCCACTGCACGTCCGTCTGTCTCTGCACATGGCATGCCTGTCTGCATGCAGTCTCCTTTGCAGAACGTGTGTCTGGTAAGCAGGATGTGAGGTTGAGGAAAGGCTGGATGATGATGCATGGAGGTTTTGTCTCTTATCGGTTTGCATGCATCCAGGAACACATTTTTTAAATTCTATATGACCCATTACACATTGCTCAGGTCAACATCGGGTCAGCCAGTTATTATGACCTGCTAGCAGTTGGACAGGACTGAGAAATCCAGATATGTATGTTTGTATTGTATTTTTTATTTGTTGTTGGTTATGGTGGAGATGTGTCGCATGAAGCAGACAGACTGTTAAGGTAATGCAGACCATGTGAAAAGTGTGTGTTTCTTTGCAGGATCACAAATGAATCTGAGAGAGTCAGCAGATCTTCGGTCACAGGGTGAGTCCGCTTAGGAAACTTTTAACATTATGGTGCGTTTAAAACTGGTTTGGGCCAAGCAACTGGAAGATCATGTTATGACATTTTGATTAAACATTACTGGCCAGGGTTTATTTGTATGTTCCCTTTAAGTTACCCTTACTTGCGTCCTTTGTGTGTTTTGTTCTTTTTCTTTTATTGGTATTTATGCTGTCATCCAACATTTGTAATGTTATTATTTCAAATTAAAAAAAAGTCACAAAAAATATAATAATTAGAATAAAAGTAGTAAATCAGTGTTTGCTTTCTGAATATGTGAATCTCAAAAAAAAAGTTTTTGAAATCTATTTCACTGATAGTATTTCTTTCTCTTTCCCAGTGGCCATTTATCTGGGTATCAGAAAGCGCCCGAGCCCTGGAGCGGGGGAGGGGGGTGGGATGTAAGGGGTTGTCTCTCCCGTCCCCCCCGGGCCCCTGCAGAAGTGGTACTGGCCTTGTGTGAGGCGGCGAGGGGATGCGGCTGCCAGGTCCGGCACGCTGGTCCGTTTCTGCTGTGCTGCAGTCATGGGGCGGCAGGGTCAAAAGTCACTTTCCAAGCTGAGGTGTGCCAACTGAGTGTGGGTCCCACAGAGGCAAACGGAGTACGCTACACGCGCCTGTGGGGGGCCCCCCTCGCCTTCAGGCACATCGCATCGCAGATCTCTAAAGAGGTGGAGCTCTGAGGGGACGGGGAGGAGACGTCCCCTCACTATTTCCGTCATTATAGCGAACTGACGTTGACCGACCCACCTATGTGTTATAGACATAGAAACATCTGATCCCTCCTCCAGTCAACACTCAACACACACCGAAACTAAACACACATACACATACACAAACACAGTCACCTTAAAGAACGGGACACTCAACCCTGACAATATGGAAACCTAAAGTACAAAAACAAGCACACCCCTTCCATGCACAGCATAAACCTGAGCACTTCTTAACATGGATTCACACACACTCTGAAAAGCCTCATTAACCACATCTGGATTGAATCCAGTTTAGTATTTTTATTCTCATTCTAGTGATGAAATTCCGAATTAATAATTTATGTCATTCTTCTTCTTTTTTTTACCACTTTTGTATGTTTTCAACAAGTCTTGACATTTTAAACGGGTCATCATTTTTAGGTTCTTGTGATTTAATGTGTCTTACATTTCTTAATACTGAGTCACTGACAATGTAGGAGTGTAGCTGCCAATGAACTATATGCACAAATGTGAAGTTGGCAAGTTTATCCTAACTTCATCATAGCTCACGGTGCACAACCAAATCTACATCGCTGGCGACTGCAAATTTGACCAGGCTGTAAGCCAACCATCCACACTTTGTTTTTGAGATTGTCCAAGCTAAATTTTGTTCCCTAGAAAATCTTTTTCTCCGATGTATAGTGCCAGTTTACTTACTTCTTACCAATTTTAATTTAGAAGAGACATTTAATGCCAAATGACTTTCCCTGCCCCATTCGTGAACAGGCTTTGTGATTGGTTGGTTCTAGATATGAATCCTTTTTTTCAACTCCTATTCAGTGATCCTTTGCAAATAGAGTCACCTCTCCCTTTACCTGGTCAGAGTGGAGTTGAGGTTACCACAAAAGTGATTTTACAAAGAGAGATTGTTTTAGTGTTCAGTGTTATTGAAGACACGTTTCATGCATTGTAGATATCTGAATAATTTGGAAAAAATACCTATAGCATATTGGATCATATCGGATATTATTTAATTGTCAAACTAAAACTTTTATGTATTTAGAATTTATTCTATCCACGTCCAGTAATAAACACGAGCAGATCGATATCAATAAATAACAAATATATAAATGGTGTTGGCATTGCAAATTATGTTGTGGCTTAGTAATTGCCAACATTATGCCATAGAGTCACATTCAATAGCACATGTATGTTATTGTATGTTTACTTAAAAATCACCAGATATCTAAAATGCAGGATGTTATCATGCAGGAGTGCAGGAAGAAGTTCAGTGCTCTTACTGCTAGAATATATTTTAGGGGCAAATGCACCAACAGGGTTTTGATTCAAAGTCATTTGCACTTGCAGTTTTATGATAAAATAACATTATGTACGACTGTTTCCATTGCAAAGTCTTAACAATGCTGTGTAACATAAATAGAGTTGCAGTTTAAGATTGGACCATAGACATAGTGCCATGGACAGGCCATGTTTCTGCTGTAGCTCATGTTGGTTTTTAGCCATATGCGAGTTTGTATCTTTAACAGATGGGGAAGCATGTAATCATTGACTTAACAGGGATTTCATATGCAGGTTTGACACCTGAATAAAAGAAATACGCTGCTGAAGATTATTTTTCATGAGTAGAAATAGGTTTGTTTGGAGCTTTTCTGTTCTTTATTGAAATAATACTCTTGGCTTGCTTTTTGACCAAACCAGTTCTGGTCATTTGTTGTATAATAAATCCTAACTTTGCAATAGTTGTCAATTTGGCAAGCATAAAATAAACAGCAATTCACAGGCGAGTGGATCAAAATGTAACTGTGAGTGGTGATAATTGTGCAATAGCAATAGATGTTACTGTCAGGTTTAGAAGTTGTTTCTATCTTAATGTAAAGCCATGCTTTGGCCCTGTTGGTGCTGCCAGCTTGTAGACAGTGAGATACTGAGCAGATACATGGGTTTGAGTAATGAGGTTTTTTTTTTGATCTTTTGTTTTTTTCAGTCATAAAGGTGGATAGGACACAGCTTGCTGTTTCAGTTTGAATAAACAGGTTGGTTTAATTGGGTTGGTCTGTTAAGTTTTGAATGGGGAATCATTGTGCTATCATGTGTGAAATATATAGTAGTTACTAAAGGATTATATTCCACTTTCTCCATGTTTGTTATGGCATCTCCCTCCGTTCATGAGAGGGTGTCAGATTAGCATACAGAAAATAAGCTTTGTTCTTGATTTTGATTGTCTGCGTCAAGTAGGTCACATACTTCAAGATGCTTGAAAGTTTACTTGTGATGACTGACTCCACAGGAATCACTGTGGCCTGTCACCTTTGACCTTTAGCCACACAGTGAGCCCCCAGACCACAAGTCTGCCATCTCTTTATCCATCCACTTTTTTGTTGTCTCGTTCACTTTATTCTCTGCCTTTGTGCCACACATTCGCAGACACACCCAGTTTCTCCTCATCCGATTGCCGAATCCCTGGAAATCCTTGTGTCATTGTTCTGTCTGCTCTGTGACTGGACTCCTCTTGTGGAGACACTTCCTGTTTCAAACTGAACAGGGTAAGGACTGGACGTCCTGGACCAGTCTGAACCAGTCTCCACATCAGACTGGCTCTATCTGGTTTGGACTGCTGAGATCTGTATCTGTTTGATGTCCATTAAGACCTTTGTGCACTCATGTTGACTTGAATCAGCTGCATCCTATGGCTCTGTGGGTTTGTACCCATGTTTGGCCACCGGAAGGCGCCAATGTCTTAAATGTGAACACGTCAATTTGTGTATATTTGCACAGGTACTTAATTTATTTTCTAGAATAATAATCTTGGGAGGAAAAAAAATCATGGTTTATATCAGTCAGACTCTGGCTGTATATAAAGATTATGATACTGTTGATAATATTGTGAGTATAGTATATACAGTATCTTAGAACTCCAGGTTAAATCATAGCTAGAGCAGAGACTCTCTGCTAGCTCTCCAAACGTTTCTATGTGTGCTGAAGTGAAACACTAACCTGCAATCCTGCATGATTCAGAGCAAAGATGGAGAAAGAGAGGACAAATGTGAAATAACAGGATGGGCAAAAGCAAAAGAATTCGAGGGAGAGAGAGTGTGTATGCGTGTGCATGTATGTGTGAATGTGAGCGTCTGTGTACTGCGCTACTCTGTTGCTCTGCCTCCCTCTCTCTGCTGGTAGGAAATGTTTGTTTGTGTGAGAGGATTAGGGCAGACTTTTGCTCTGGCAGCCATACTTGACCTGGAGTGAAAGTGTGTCAGTATGAATGAGCTTTTTTAATGTCCAAGGCATTAAAGAAAACTGAGTATTATAGAGAATCGCAAGTCAGGCGCGTCACATCTGAGTGGTAAATTCCTCCAGTTCAGTGTTGTGCTGTCTGTGATGTAAACTATCTGCTATGACATTGGGTTTTCATGATGCATTTAGCTAATATGCAACATGAAAAGAGAGAACTCAGGCTGACAAACTATATATATCTATATCTATATCTATCTATCTATATATATATATATATATATATATATATATATATATCTATCTATATATATATATATATATATATATATATATATATGAGAGTGAGCAAGAGAGAGACAGAGAGAAACTTTGCAGAAAGTCATTTTCCCCCAGAGGTGTTTGCACCTCTGGCCAAATATTAAAAATGGAAACAAAAGATCTTGAGTGAAATAAACTTCACTGATGTTGGCATTTTTGCTTGTGTTTGATTATTGTGTCATTTCTATCCAGATGTACGGTAATGTCATGGTGTGCAAAATTCCATCCCTCTTTTTTTTATGGGTACTTTATTTGTTGCCTGATTGGAAAAGATAACATAATTTATGTTTTTTTTTTTTTACATAATATATGTAAAATTATTCATTAACTGTTTCATCTAAACTTTAAACAAGCGAACTCATTACAAAATGAATAGTTTATACAAATATGTATACACACACATTTATAAATGTATATAATTATATAATTTAAAAAAAATTTAAGACATGTTTATGTTTTATGGGGTATTTTTATTTGAATACAACTTGATTGATTCACTTTTTACAACCAAGACTGAAATGAAGGTGAAGCCTCGACGACAGGCGCTCACACCTGCGCCGGGAATCTGATCCCAAGATGTTACCAATTGAACAGAAAAGTGGAAAAAAGTGATGGCGAAATGACATGGAGAATAAAGAAGAAGGGGAAAAAAGGAAAGCAAGACAGATGCAAAGGCGAGACTGTCTTTTTGAGCAGCAGTTTCCTCTGCATTGATGTCAGATTGCATGATGGACTGTAAAAAAAAAGAGACAAAGACGAGGGGAAAAAAGGGAAGGGCTCCCACTTTACTTTTGGGCAGGGATCATGCTGTCGATGGACTCGCCCTTCTCCAGCTTCTTCTCCATCTCAACCATAAGCTTGACGCCATCAACCACACACTGCACTTGCTCAACCTCTGAAGAGCCAATACGGTCAGCATTGGAAATGTCAAACACTCCACCAACCGAAGCGGTGTCCACACCACCTGAGAAAATAAATGAGGATGTAGGTCAACAAATGGAGCAGATCTTCATGATGTTCATATCATCAATCAACATTTGTACAGTGTGTTCAGGCGGCTTTATATACCTGTGCCACGCTTCTGCAGGCGCAGTCTGGTCAGGATCTCCTCAAACTTGGCATGTGTGCTCAGCTTGGGCAGCTTGACGTGGACACCACCACGCAGGCCTGTGCCCAAGTTGGAGGGGCAGGTCAGAATGAAACCAAGATGCTCGTTCCACATGAATCCATGGTTGTGCTTCTTGAAAATCTCCTCAATCTGTTGAAGCAGAACATATACATGCTTACACACTGCGGGCAAAATCAGAGGACTATGTATGTGCATTTATGTGTACAGGTTCTCCATACCCTCTGAAGACCAACGCAGAAGCGCCTGAACACTTCCTTCATGTTGCCTCCCGGCTGCATGGAAATGACACGCAGGTGATCCTCCTCGTTCACCCAGACCAGGAAGGTCTTGTTCTCATTGTGCCTGTATTTAAAGCATAGCCCTCACTTAAAACTGAATTCTACAGCAGTTTACTCTTCTAAAAGCATAACAGTCAATTTTATAATGTTTACTTTCCTGAAATGAGACAACCTTGATTATGTATGTGACTGACAAATGTGACCCATGAAGGGTGCAGCTTTTAAAATGAGACGACAATTGATGATTATGAATTGACTCACCAAATGCCTCTGGCATCGGGCCAGTCGCGGGCCATACCAGCAGCCAACAGCAGGGGGGAGACAGGTTTGTCAAAGAGGAAGTGGTCAGTGATCAGCTGCTCCTGCTCAGCATCGGTCATGGATTTCAGGGGGTAGTACTTGCCCTTGAATTCTCCGTCCAAGCTGTTCAGGGCTAGAGAACAAAGTAGTGCTTAAACTTATACTGATTCTAATGCATACTCTCGTTCTACAGATAACATTGTTTTCATAGAATTATTGTGCTCTACACCCTTGATAATACAAATCTAAACTAGTAAAAATGACAAAAGCACAAAAAATTACTTAAACTTTAAAATGAAAACTGTAAATATAAAAATAGAAGTGTATTCAAAATATCAACACTTAATTCCATTGATTTGTGCACACATGTACTGTAATGACAGTATACCTTCAATGGACAGCTTCTCCACAGCTCTGCGCTCTCCGCGGCTGTTGTGGGGGGGCAGGGCATATCCCTTAATGCTGCGGCCAGTACGCACGCGGCTACTGAGCACATAGTTGGGGTCCAGATCATCTCCACCCTACAAGTAGAGATTTAATTCATTTCATAACATTCCCAAGTATTGTTAAACAGTAGATTCTGGATATAAAGTATACCAATATGGATTGTTTTTCATATTTATTTACTAACTCACATTTCACATTATTCAAGTAAATAAATAATTGAAATCAAGGACACAGGTTATTGTTCCATATATTGCCTATGTCCAAAGATTTCTAACATTTCATAAACTATTTGTTATTTCTGTTTTGTACCTTCAGGTTCTCAAAGTTGAGGTCAGTCTTGTGCTTGTCAGTTGCCTTGTATCCATTGTGGCGGTCAGAAATTACAGGGTCAAGGAGATCCTTGAACACTTCATAGGACTCCTCATCACCAGCAACACAGCCGACGGTCATGATGAAGGGGTGACCTGGAGAAAAATGTTGTCTCGTCAGTATATGAAGGAAGGAAACATGTTGTTCTCTCTAAAGTGATCCAGGTTTGAAATATGTGGTAAGGATGTGACACTGATGTCTTTACTTGCCTGGGTTGTCAACTCCGGTCTGGATGACATCGTCCAGGGTGTATCCAGTGGGTGTCTGCTTGTCCCTAAGCTTGGCATACATTTCCTTAGTCAGCACCTTGGCCATGTGGTTGTTGTGCTTGGTAAGGTCTGGATACTCCTCTTCAGCTTTGTAGTTCAGCTTGAAGTTGTTGTGGGTGTTTCCGAAAGGCATGGTTGCGTTTCTAACACTGAAGATTGGACAAGTGAGAAAGAATATTTTCAATTTGATACTTTGAATAATCATATATTACTTCTACATACACATTTTGTAACTGTCTAACTATTGGACCATAAGTTTTACTAATTCTGTTAAATCAGTTAGGATTGAGTTCTCTAAACCAAGTATATAAAATCTGGCAGCATGATTGTGTCAACAACAGTTGCAAAGTAGACTGACTATAGCATTATGTTATGTTGAAAATTTGTAATAAAAAAATGACCATTTTAGTATATCCAGATGGACGCTGACTGAGATCAATGTGCAGAAACATAACTGCTAAAACTTCAGCTTCCACTGGATTGTGATAAATGATAACCTGTGAAACACAGCTGCACACATGAAAACATTCTGTCTGGTCTCCTAGCAAACTGCACTTGAGATCCTCATTTGTTATATGATATTTGTAATTGGTCCAGGAATGGGAGAGATGCTCTCAGGTCTAAATGTAGACTGGACTATTTTTAATAAGGTCTCCACTCCTTCCCATTTACTTCCACATAATCTCAAATTTTCCCAAAATGTTATGAACATATTGCAGTGTGTTCTGTCTATATCGTCACTTAATGTTTTATACATTATTAAAGTGTTCCTTCACAGACTGACCTTTGAGAGTGTTACATCTTTGTTGTGTTATTTTATAATTTACCACATACAAATCCTAACTCTGCTTTTAACTTGTGGTGTTCTGAACTGTCAGTCGATAGAATTCATTTCTCTGAAAAACAGCTATCAGAAGTTTCTCAATTGTTTACAACGGGATCTTATTTTTTAAAAAGCTAGCAGAGGGAACCTGTCCCATACGCATCAGTAGGAGAAACAGAAGCATGTCCCAGGTTTTTTTTTATATAAATAGCTGTATCTGATTATGCTCTCGGAGCAGCTGCATATCACACATTTGACATATGCTCCCACATTTCATAGCAAAGGTCAATCAAACTAGTTTCTCACCCAAATTATTTGAACATGCACAAAATGTAAAATATATCAACAGATGCCTTTCACGCTTTTTCACTCCAGTACTTCTGCAATAAAATTTATGCAGCCCCACAAACCACTTCCATTTTACTTTAGACGTTTTTGTTTTTCTTCTTTTTCGGGGAGAATTCTGCTAGCTTGCATTTTTTTCTAAATTATTTGATCTCATGTAATTTTTAGTATTATTTATTTTTCATTTTTAACATATTTTTTCTTAAGCTTTCTCACTCCTCTCACTGAAAAACGGTTATTCAAGAATATTCTCTTTACCTGTACACAAGACAATAAAAGTGGTAACAGTCCTTGGGATCAGATCCTGTTCACCAAAGCCGAAATAGGGGTCACCCAAGTAAGAAGAGACTGATTTGGATTTATATACCTCCAACCCCTGCAGTCATTGGCTAGCCCATTTTAGAGGCCACTGAATTCTGATTGGCTGGCCCCAGTCTCTTATGCCCTCTTTAGTGTAGGAAAGGCTTCAATTTAGATCCCAGGCATCTTAGATAAGGTGGCAGCTGTGGGTCGTGCCCCCCTCCCCTCCCATATCCCTTTACACTTCCCGTCCCATACATAGCTTTCAAGAAGGGTCTAGGTTGGAGGAGGGGTGATGGGGCATGGAGGGTCTACCATGCTAAAAAGGCTGAGCAACACTTTTGCCAAACATACCACAGATATTAGAAGTGCTCACGTCAGGCCAATGGCTTTGGAAAAAATCAGCTGGTAGGCTCTGTCCATCACATCATTCTCAGTGCAAATTCACTTAGCGGTTTTGCAGGTGAAGTCTGCTGCAGTGTCATATTTACTTCATTTATTTGTTCATGTTAGATGGCATATTTATGCAATAGGGTAAGGATCATAAGTTGCCACTTTAGTATGAACTGAACGTGAATTAAGGAAGATAGTTGATGTGAAAGTCAATTTGATAGATTTCAATTGTGCATCAACAGTTCCATCTCATGAAAAGTCGGAATAATTTGAAAAATGTTAAACTCAGATCTAATCTTAACCATAAAGCCCAAACCCCATTAAAACTTTAGTATGATCCAAGTCACATGATTTTGCCAGAATTATTACATCTCTAATTACGTTGCCATGAGCGTATGTTTACTGTTGTGTCATCTTTTTCCTATTTATGCAATTCAAAATGAGGTATTTCCATCTCCAGTTTCGGTCACGCGTACACATACATGTTCTCACTCAGGGAGGCCCCGTGAGTGTCTGTCTGTCTGTGGATATTATGGGTAACCACCTCCCCCAATGTATCTGTCTAGCAATCCATTCAGCTGCAACTTGTATAACACATTGATACATTTTGTTATGTAATGCATTAAGAATTAAAAAAACTTCATGCTTATCAGCAGCTGTCATGTATGCACACACATGTCAGAACAGCTTATCATACAGAGATAAACTCTCAATTATGCTCAATTCGTTACTCTGACTTGAAGATTTAGTGTGGCTCCAGGCATGTGTTTCAAACACAGATTTAAGATATAATAATATTTGAGAACTGGTTGGTTGGGGAGGGTGTAGTATCTATGTCCAGTACTGGATATATAAGTGGGAGGGGTTGTGCCCTGAGGAGTCACCTCATGTGCCCTTACTCACACAGCTGTCTTCTGTTTGTCCCTGTACAAACAGTAAGCTTGCCGCTAGATCGATCTATCTAGAAGTAGATTTTAAAAAATACAGAGCAGTATTTTTTAGAAGTAGTACACTAATATTGTTGAGCAAACCATGACACATTTTTTTCAGGATTCTTTGATGAATGGAACGTTTAAAAAAAAAGCATTTATTTTAAAATAGAACGGCAGTGAATGCGATAAATGCCTTCCAATCTTTGACATTTTTTTCTTTCAGTTGGGTGTGTATAATCGTGTCTTATCTTTCAAGGTCTGTAAGGTGGTGTCAGAATGGTGTGCAAGTAGAAGAGGAGGAAGGTTGTGTAACATAAGTGTGTTTGCGTATGCATTGAAACAACAGACACTCAACTCCAGCTACTACAGTACAGTTGCACAACACAAAGAGAAGAGGGTGTGATAGTTTTAAAAAGTCTTCTTACTCATTAGCATTTCTGGTGTACTAGGTACAATTAGTGTGCAATAAATCTGATTAAAAATTTATTTTAAAGTAAACAGAGAAAAAGGGAACCATACTAATGCCTCAAATCATCTGTTAAACAATGTCCTGTTAAGAAATACAGTCAGGGAGTGGTGTAAGATGCATGGTTAGTTAACTACTAACGAACTGGAATGAAAACTACCAAGTCTCATTTAAAACACACACATATTACACAAAGAGAATGTGGAAGTGGAAGTGAGACTTGGAATTCGAAATGTCTTGCACGGGATCTCCATGGAGAAGTATATGTTGTCTGCATGACTCTGTGGGTCTGCCATGTCATGATCATGTTCAGAAGTCTTGGTAAGCATTGCAAGTTAACAAGCAGCAGTGGCTAATAATATACTTGGCAGGGTAGAAGGTAACATGAGTCTAAACACTCCATATGACCTTCAGCCAAAACTGGTTTTTAAGGTACAGTGTGTGCACGTCTGTTACAGCTCGTACTTATCTGCACAATTTTTATTTTATCTCCTAGGTTTTACTTGCTGCATATTTTATGTTGCTTTTGAATACATGTAAATATGAATAAGTGCTTGCATGCTTGTAAGAAGTGTTAGGTAGTGGGAAAGGGAAGAGGTCTCACAGGTCACCTGAAGTGGTGTGGAATTTAATTTTCAATTCATATAATAGTCTGACACTTATTATATTTGGTATTCCTGAATGATGCACAACACTTTGCACTAATAGTGTCTAATTACATTAACTAATTGAATTGACTGCAATGCAACTGATGCCTAAATGCATGGAAAATGCAACTCTGCAGGTCTGTTATATTTCAGAATGGCATATGTCCAATAAAATGATGGTACAGTTTGTCCAGTTGAGTCTAAGATTGCAAAGAACATATGAAACATTAGCTAATCAACCAATACTAACTTGTTAAGCTACCAAAAACTGCAGAGGTGCCTAAGAAATAGTTTGAGCTGGTTACTGAATCAAGTATGTGGTGATGCTAGAAAGGAAGACCTGTTTTTATGAGTTTATGTGTATGTTTTTGTTAAACTCTCATGACCTTCATCTCCCTCTCTTTTCAACACTCTTACATTCCATCCTCCGTCTCTCCCTCTGTCTCTCTGGGTTGTATTGCATTGACTCAGCAAAGAACTCGATCAGTGAAGTTGATATAAATCAGAATTTGATGTTAATGATTAATGTCAGAACTTAGCATGATGCATGTGAACACAGATTAAGTGTACACTAGATTGTACACTATAAAACTTTTCAATAACTGTACTGCATTATATTTCTGTTGCTTTTAATGAGTTTAATGAGTTTCACTCTATGTGAGAATGCCACATGAACTTGAGAACCGCACAATCCAACTATACATGACAAGAATATAATTACAGACTTTCCCATATTCATATCCATTGTACTGTCAATGGACCTGCTAATGGAAACACAGATAATTATTCTGATACCTTGGTTCATACTGGTTCACTCTCTAAGTGTGTGACTGCAATCTAGATTCTTACATGAGTACATAAGAAGTGTATCGTGTGTACATTTGGCATGTGCTGCATAAAATATGATATGACTGAGTCAATAGATATCAACTTAACACATTATTTATATTTATAATTATGGAGGATTTCTCTCTCTAAAAATTATACAGTGCATACGAAATACTTACTCTACTACTTTTGTAGATTTGGTAAATATTTTACTGCACTGTTGCATTTATGAAGCTTAGTAAGAAATCCCTTATAGATTTCAGACAGAAGATTATAATGCTGTGTGTTATAAATGAAAATATTGACAGCATAATTGAAAATGTCTGAAAAGTCTATTTCGAAGAAAAATATAGTAAACCCAACATTATTTATTTTGTGACACATTCTTTTTATCATTCTCTTTTTCTCATGAAATGAGGACTAAACAGGTGGATTTACTGATGTTTGTGTGACTTCAGTTGCATGCAGAATGTTGTTCTGTGCTCAGGAAGCAGATGTACACCATATAAGTTAATGCATTGTTATTATTTGTGTTTCAGATCCCGTAGATACAGAATTCTAGAACTGCCCATCAGTAGAGACAGAACAACCAACAACTCTCCCTGATGGCCACCTGCTGCCACTGGAATCTGAAAACAAGAAAGGAGAGTGCTGTCAGGATTCTGAGAATGTGATAAAACAAGAAATAAGATGATAGTATATGCTATTAAGCAATTATTATACAATAAATGATAAATGAATTAAATGACGAGGAAGTTGTGTTGTTGAACTCTTTTGAATGAAAGCATTCATATTTTCCATATCTTTTCTCAGTACATTGCTTATGTATTTTATTTTTAGTTATTGATATATACCGGAAATGTATTTTCTAATCCAACCAGTACCAGTGCAGTGTAACTGGTCTTTGTGTGCTATTGCTCAGAGAGCAGTATTAGTATGTTTCCACTTGAAGCGCTGTTGTGTTCTGAGTTGACTACCACAACACTGACACCAGAACATATCTGTGGTTCATAGGATTTTTTGTACCCTTTTTCTCTACAAGCATTTTCTTAGCTTTAGAAAAATCACCAGCTCAGTTCATAAAATACAGCTTGCAAAACTAACCTTGACTCTTGGTATGTTATTGAGTTGTGACAACAGTGTGTAACACAGGAAGCTGACCAAACACTGTAACAACGAAGGAGTTTCTGAGACTGTTCTATTTTCTGGAATGCTTGTTTCATAAATGATTAATAGGAGATACTGGGTGGGTGCTTGTGGGAGCAACTGGTTTGGTGTTTGTCTTTAGATTGTTTAAAAAGTCCCGGCCTTTGTTTATTTGGCAAGGCTCAGGATTTCATAAAGAACGTTTGATCTTAAGAAGTCAGTACTTTTGTAAACCACAGCAATTTAGGGGGATGTGGTTGAGAGGGTCATCCAGATACGTTTTTGAGACACTAGCTTAACTCTGCTCTTTTTTTTATCTGCTTACAATATCACAGGTCCTGGCTGAGGATAAGTAAGGAAGAAAATGCTTAAAATCTGTGTACATTCATTGGGCTTAATTCATGCAACACAAGCAGAAGAGATTTCTGTTTAAATTGTTTGGAAAATACTTTTATGTACATTGTTGCATCAAACTGAATGTTTCATGAAACAGAAATTCATTAAACACATTTCAATTATATTTTAGTTTGGATGGGGATGTTGAGCAGAAAGACAGAAATACATGAATTCAGAATATATAATAAATTATATGGATCTAATTATTAAGTGGCTATGGATATTAACATATTTTAATTATCAAAATATTAATATATAAATAATAAAGAAATTAAATCTTTACACATGTAAATCTAAACATGGGTAATTTAATTAAACTCTATACTAAAAATGTATTTGTTCGTAGAGATATGTTTTTTAAAGCAAATATTCATTATTTTTATTTAAATAGATTAGTAGATTAAAATATTTGTATAATTATTTATTGAACTAATCCTGGGTTTATGCATATGCATTTTCAAGATAGTATTAAGTCACATTTATTTGAAAGATACTGATTTGCTTGATGCAACCCTTCTTGTTCAGGCAGCTTTGGACTGAACTTTAAATCTTTGCTGACATTGTAAGTCCTTGATGTTGTCTTTATGGGTGTGGTGGGCTATATGTAAGTTAGTGCTGCTTATGAATTGTAGCCTACTATTTCGCCTCAGCCTGTTCTCTTATCTATTGTGATAAAAATGAAGTGTTTGAAAAGCTATGAACTCAAATGTATAATTGCAGCATGACATCTGTCCCTGTGTGTTGATCAAAACGATCAAATATAAGTGCCTTGACACTATTCAATTTCAGGTGGTCTGTCATTCGTGTTTGTAGCGACTCACTTCTAAGTAATGTGCAGTTAAGTAACTTGCGTAAAGGCCCTACTGAGCAATTTTTTGGGTGGGGCAGAACACAATAAAGCACTTCCTCGTGTCTGCTGTGTGCGTGGACTGCGAGGAACACAGTCTGAAATGGCGGATGACTGGAAAAAAAAGTGTGACTCTCAGTGGCAACTGGGGGCTCACGGTGTCCCCATGCCCGACAACGTGGACTGGAAATCGGTGTTTGAGAAGAACCCGTTTGAACGCAACCTACTGCAGAACCCCTCGCCTTACGGTAATGACGTAACACCATTCTGGCTAGCTAGCGCTACTTCGCACTGTATCATTTAATTAAATCTCTGCTTGAACTTTGTTGTAACTGTATAAAGAAACATCATTATGTTGAGATAGAGTAGAGGAGATCGAGGATATGGTGTCACACAGGCTAGTTGTCACACCGTTAGTTTAACTATTGAGAAATTGGGTGACTCATCCATGAACATTAATCTATATATAAATTGTGTGTTATTTTCTTGTTGTTATTAATTTTATGTACTCCAGATTGATTTGTGTTTTAAAATAAAATGTTTCTTTTTTTCCCTTTTTTTTATTAATATGAAATAAAATGTATCTATAGGCTACTTGAAAAACAACAACAACAAAACACCACACAGCTAGTAGGCTGTGGCATTATCTTCCAAATTCCTGATCTGTGAATATTAGGCATACTTTTGAACTTATATGAATTCGACTAACATTGTTTGTGTAAGATGTTAAAATGGAATGTCACGCCTTCGTTGTCATTTTGTGGAAGAATGATGTTTAAATTTTGTGGATGAAGAGGGGAAATAAACAAGGCTACTAGTTATTATTTAGTTATTTTAAAGTGGATTTAATAAATGAATTTGTGCAGTGCTGAATCAATGCCGAAACGTACCACCAAAATGTGCCTCTCATATTGGAACTTGTGTACTGGTTATTAAAATACTACAGCAAAAGTTGTTTTTAAGTTATATGGATGTTTTTTGTAATTCAGCTAAATGGATATTTGACATAAAATTTTGAAAAACAGTAGGCCTATTTAGAATTAAATTTTACTGCAATAGAAACTGAACCTTTGCATTTAGCGAGGTATTTTAAAATCATAATTTCATCTCATTCAACAACCAGGTGTAAACCACACCATCCCACCACCCGAACCCCCTCGATCGGAAATGCCTCCTCCTCCAAACCAACCACCTCAGTTTGAGCCCGATGGTGAGTCAAAAACCAAAACAGTATGTTCGCTGCCTAAAAATCTCCCTATGAGCTCATTTCTGCTGAATTCAATGTAAATGCGTTGAACTTTAGATCCCAAACCTTTGCTGTTCTTAATGTCTTTGGTTGCTAATAAAAAGGTGATTGAATCTTGTACCTGGATGTTAATTGTAGGTAATTTCTCTGGCTGGAAAAGTAGTACAGAAGTTTTACCATATGACACTAGTGGAATTCCCCCCGGGGTTGTGGTCTGCCATCTGCCTCAGTTTAGGTGAGTCTCACTTCTGTAAGAAAAATGATCTTTTTTACAAAAACATATAAAGGCATTGGTCATGTTCCAATACAGTTTTCCTTACAGTACTCTAGAAAAAGCTTGTCAGTTCTTCAGGGTGAGAAAAAGTATATATAATCTCTCTGACATGGTCTTTGTGTTTCTTAATCTCAGGTGGTTCTCTTTAGAGCAGTGTGTGGACCTGAAGGCAGAAGGTCTGTGGGACCAGCTGCTGGATGACTTTCAGCCTGAGATCATCATTGAGGACTGGTGAGTTACGACCTGTTATAAAAATAGTTTGCAGTGTAAGCAATCTTCTAACAGTAATTGCAAACTGAGTTGCACAGAAGAGTCAGACATTGAAATGGATGTCAGTTAAAAGGAAGTTTGCTGTAATGCAATGTCTTCCTGTCTTTCGTCGGATTTTCTAATGATTTGCAGCTACTGAAAAAGAGCATGAAGGAATCTGAAGTAATTTCTGACATAGCTGGACAATTTAATCTGTGACACATAACTGTTTTCTATTTTCTAATCAGTTTATCATTGGTTGAAGGGACTTGTCTAATTTCATGCAAAATCTAAGGTTTAATGAAGGCTAATATTCACTTAAAATGTCTGGGTATTTCTCCTGATGTGTAGGTATGAGGAAAGCCAGCTTCATAAATCTATCTATCAGCTTGATGTGAAGCTCTTGGGTGCTGATGGTAAAACGGTTATCAAGCAGCACACATATAACCCTGAAGAGAACCTGGAGTGCTACTCACACACCTGGAAAAAGGTAGTACACACGTTCATGCACATCTGTATTGATGTATTTATATTAGTAAGTATTTTATGTTCATGTGCCCACATGACGTGTGTTTATGTGTATAGGTCTCCCATGTATTCTCCAAGTATGGGTCAGGAGTGAGGTACATTCACTTTCTCCACAGACTGAAGAACCAGTTCATGATTGAATTCTTTAATACTAAAGTCACAGACAGCTCCATTATCATCAAGACCAGCAAAGTCAGTGTGGAATAATCACAGTAAAAAAAAACCTGGTATGAGTTTATGCACTCTCTAGACTTAGTTTTTTTTAAACAAAGCAATTGTCTCGAATGTGTTTATAAATTGACTGCCATTTCACAAGATGTATCTAGCAGGCTTATAATGTAATAAAACATTCCTCATTCGTTTTGTGTCAGTGTTTTTTTTTATGTATTCACAATAGCACTAGAAATGTACAGTTGGTAATATGTATTATATTTTTAGTATTTAAGGCCAGCAGATGGCGATATAACTCACTGATTTGCAAACAAGACGTTGTGACCTGTACACATTACAATGGTAAAACTCTGTTCCTAATTCAGAACTAGTATTCATTTTGTGTTATCTGATGACTGTTTTATTTATTTTTGTATTTCTTTTTTGTGTCTACAGTAATTATGGTTACTATGGTAAATTATCGTTAAGGGCAATTCACAAACAGTGTAACAATTTTTTATAACACTTAAACTATATAATTACTATATAACATTTATCTAACCTTTAATTTATAACTATAAATATAGATGTATCAATTTTTGCATGAAACAATTATGCTACTGTAAGAACTGTAACTGCTCCAGTTTTTAAAGGCTTATATAAAGGCCAGCGTTTAGGCATTTTGAGGGCGACATGCTTTGACGCACCAATCAGAGCGTCGCGTTGAGCTGTTGCGCAGTCTGTCGCGTGCTGAGCGTTCAGAGGATGCGCGCTTGTTTGGGATGCTCGCATAGTTCAGGACAGAAACATACACACCACGAAAACTAATGGCACGAGTCTCATGAGAACTGGAGCAACATCCTCTGCTGCCTCCCGGTCATGTCTGTCCATTCTGAGCTCTGCCATAGAGGTAAGTTCTGTTAAATAAAATAGATAAATACTTTTACTGGGGCTTATGCACATTGGTTGATTAATTGCCACTATATCTGTCAGGACCGACTACGCTCTTGACAGCATCTACTTATTTGTTTATCGTAAACTGACGAATAAAATGAACTCATATGTTTGTGAGTGTTTAGCTGTTTTTTGGACTGTTTATTCACAAAGTAGCACCTGTTGCCAGTCACATGTGCAGTTCGGTCTGTGGCGCTTTACCAAGTTATGAATGAGCCACGCAATCTTAGATCTGTTAGGTTTCTTTCGTGTTATTTAGGATTCGGATTATAGCCTACAGGAAAAAGAGCAAAAGGGCAGTTATTTCTCCTGGAATTGATTCTAAAAAATCTTGATGTAAACACGTGTAACTAGGCATAGCCTATTATTTACCTTAATCCAGTGGTTTTTAGCCGTCGTGGCCCAATGGTTGGAGAGTCAGACTTGTAACCCAAAGGTCAAGGGTTCGAGTCTCAGTAGGAGCAGGAATTGAGGGGTGTTTAATGCATCTCCCTTAATAGTACCTTTCAAACCCAGCGATGGCCTGAGATACCCTCATTCAGCTCTGACACTCACTGCTTGCCTTTTAATCTATTATAATTTCATTGTAGAAAAGCATAGATCAAATGACCTTTTTCAGTCCACTAAGTTAATTCTCTATGCGATCTAATGTGATACAACAATGATCGTAATGATAGTAAATGTAACTGAAACTATGTGAATACTGAAAATAGGCAGTTGTTAACTTTAACTGATCTGACTCTTAAAAATAACATTCTGCAATAACCTGTATTTAGGTTGATTCAGTCAAATTTATAGGCTATTTTGACTGTGAATCACATTATTAGCTTACCTGATTTAGAGAATAAAAATATAATGACTGTCACAACGATATTTGTAACACATTTTTACTAGGTTTACCAGCACAACCTAATATTTTGAATATGTAAAAAAAAATTTTTTTAATGTATTCATATTTTATATTCTGCTATTGCCCACTAAAATAACACGTCATGTCCTTTCAGCTATAGTCTCAATAGATCATCTGATAAAGTGGCCTGTTAAAAACTGCTGCAGCAGAGTAATACTTAAAGTCTTAGATTACACCAAAGTCACGAATGTCTGGTGGAAGTCTGTGTGCAGTCAAAGTGGAACTGATTAACTGGTAACCCGTCTAGCTCAGAATAGGTATTGTCTTTCGTAATGGAAAAAAGAAACAGAATATTTAGTTACAATCCTTGGTGCAGTCAGTAACGTTGGTAAACATGTCTGCAGGGAGAATGCACACATTATTGTGTAGAGGTGAGGATGATGATGGTGGTGATGAGAATGATGAAGGTTGAGCAGAGGTGTTTCTGTCCTGAAGAGAGAGTCTTACAGAAGTGTGGGTAAATGAATGCAGGATCACGTGACAGAAGATCCATGCAGGAGAAAGTCACTAATTTATCCATTCACCTACTCCAGTTACTTCAACATCTTCCAATCCCAGAATTTGCATTCCCAACTGAATGTTCTGTTTTCCATTTTTCCTTGCTGTGTTTCTCAAAAATTTCTACAGAGCAGTCACATGGAAATGCAAGCACAACAGAGACTATCCAATAGCAGCATCTCCCAAATGGGTGCGTGTACATAGACAGACACACAAACAAACACACAGGTTAGAGGTTAACCTCCCTGGGATGGAGGGGTATGAAGTTATGTAAGAGACTGAAACATGAGACTCGGCATGAGTTCAGTATAGCAGACCATCTTTACAGCAGCATGTTGACATACACTAAGCATGCTGAGTCAAAGATGTGCAGACACTAGCGTTCAAAGGCTGCACATCTGTTTTCAACACACTTAATAATAACAAATGTTTTTGAGCAGCATATTTGCAGCAAATCAGTATAATAAAAATATTTCTGAAGGATTATATGACACTGAAGGCTGCAATCATCGCTGCTGAAAATTCAGCTGTGTATATATATACGTACATTTGGTGTGCGTTTGGTGAATTTTGCTTTAGTTTCATTTTCACTCGCTTTCTTTTAACCAATAAAAACGTATCTGTTTTGGTACAAAAAGGTTTATGAAATTAAATACATTTGAACAATGCTGCATATGTTTTACTACTTCTATGTACTGATGCTTTCACAAAACTAATCTACTATAGTCCATTCTCTCTCTTTCCCTCTTTCTCACTCACTTGCACACACACTCCTTATTTCTCTGTTGGTAAATGGGATGTGGTTTGTTAATTAGCCCTGAGCACACAGCCAGACAGGTGTTTTTTTCTGCTCTTTGGACAGGTAATGCAGTGTTTGCATTGCCTTTAGAATGTGATACTCTTGGAGTGAGGTAAGAGTGAAATGGAACTCTGTAGAGTTGGTTTGCACTAGAGGAAATATGAACAGAAGGGTTGAGATAGATGTTATGTATAAATGAGAGGACCTCAGTGGTGGTTTGGCTCACAAAATACACTCAAATAGCAAATAAAAATACATGAAAAAATGGTGTTCTGTGATGGAATTTGTGTACTGTGATTCACCATGCTTGTTGTCGAAGAAGTGTGTGTGTCTGCATGTGTGATGGATGCTATAGTCTTTACTATGGAATTGTGCTCCTTCTATAGATATTATTGTCAGGAAGAGTGTTTTATTATTATTAAATTACAGTTATTACATCTGTCTGTAATGGGATTTTTTTTTACTGCTTTTACTTTATATTGGACATTTAATTGTTTCTGCTTATTTCAAGACATAGAACATTATTATCCGGCACTAACTTAAAGAGAAGGAGAGACGTTCTTAGTACTAAATTTGAAAGAAGTCCCTTAAAGCAAGGCTTTATTTGATACAGTAAAAACTGATATATTGTAGAGTTGTTATATAAAAAGCTACATTTTCAACAGCCTTTACATAATTATCAAGGAATGATCCTATAGAAACCATTCCTATAGAAAAGTTCAAATGTATAGCGTTTATATTTTTAAATAGACGTTTTTACTGTAACTTTTGATTAAATTTTATGCATCCTTGCTGCATCATTCTTTGTTACAATGTATTCGAAATGCAGGCTTTGGTTAAATATATTTTTTTACACACTTTTGACTTTGAGTTCATGTCTTTCAGAGTGGGATAATGATGAAACTCTGCTGGTCCTGAGCTGAAGCTCTCCAGCTGCTCCTGAAGGCTTTGGCTCTTACACAGAGCTCTATCAGAATATGGCCTCCTGAGGTCACCTGAGTCCACCAACCTCAAAATACCACCCCATGAGGCACTAGTAAGTCATTTGAGATTATTTTGACTTGAGCTGCCTCCACTGCATTTACATATTCTATGTTTCATTGATGAATTTGAAAGGAAATCAAAATGTCTGTTCTCTAAACCAAACGGTCAACAACTCCTGTATAGGTGCAAATGAATCTCAGCCTAGATCCTCAGTCATCGTTCACTAAAAAGTGCCATCCCACCACAGATGTTTAGTATAATGTATTATTCCAGTCCTTCCAAACTTCCAGTACAGAAGTGTTTATGTTCATGTGTATTGGTCAGACAAAATATGATTTAGACAGCATTTGTTTGAGCATGAGCGTGTATCTTGTGTGTATGTGTGTGCTGTGCTAAATATTGCATAATGGCTGTGTCGTGATGAGTGGCAGGTGAAGTTGAGACTGCGGATCCTTCTAGAGTAACGCAGGCCAGGATGAGGGGCCACTGTAACACACACCACAAGACCTGAGCTCTCAGCCTTCCCACTGCAGTCTGATGAGTGTGAATGCATGTGTGTCTCACTCAGTCTAATGCAGTCTGGTTTGTTTGTCTCTCTGTATGTGTGAGCATTCATTCCTCCTCACATGTGCACACATTTGTCAATCTACTTTGCCTTTGTCTTATGTTGGATCTGTGAAGTAATCTGCTGGTCTCGGTTTGGTACGTTTTACGTATAGAGGAGCATGTAATATGCAACATGCAAAACTGCAGCAGGCTAATCACGTGATTCCAGGTCAAATGATCACACACAGTCTCTGATCCGAACACTTGATCTAAACCTGTCATTAGTTAACCACCTGATCTTAGATCGATCTGCAACAGGTTAATTATTTAATGCATGGATGGAGACCATGAAAGCAAGAGTAGAGTTTCTCAATCCAAATGCCCATGTTAGTGTATCAGTCACTTGCACCGTCTGTGTGCATGTGCTCCAGTGAGTGTACACGTGACTGTGTGTTCTATTTAAAATACCAGGTCAGACAGGCCCAAGGGCAGACGTTTGTATAATATACTGTATATAAAATGTATAAAAAATAATGTATATATAAAAATCTTTAATGACAATGTTACAAGCTGATGTCATATTTAACATTCATATGTTTGTTTTTTAGTATTAAAAGACGTTAAAAAAAAACAAAAAAACAATATATATATATATATACACACACTATTATATACCATTATATGTACACTATTTTCACTCATTGTCTAGGACATAGGTTCTCAGTAGTGGTCCTGAAGGCCCCCCCACTTCAGCAAGGATCTATTGAATTGATTAAAAATTTATTAAAAGTGACAGTAAAGACATTTATAATGGGACAAAAGATTGTTCTTTTGAAATTATATCAGGCTTTCCACAAAAAATATTAAGCAGCACTGCTGTTTTTAATATTTATAGTAGTAAAAACAATATTCAGAGTCAAATCAGCATACTGATCCCAGAATTTTATTGTAAATGTAATTTATATTTTATGGTATCTAACAAACGTTATAGGTCTTGTGGCATATCCATTCTGCCTTCTTGAAATTTGTAAGTTGTAACAGTTTTAGTTTAGTGTGTTTAATGACAGCTATAGATGACCATAAGCTGGTGCTAACTGGAGGTGTGTGTGCTAGTGGTGAATAGACAGAGTGGAGAAAAGAGAGGGGACTTTACTGAGATTATAGTCTATTGATACTGAAAGCAGATCTCTGATCACTGTGTGTGTGTGTGTGTGTGTTTGTGAGTGTATGTGTGTTCCTTGGAGACAGCTGTAACACTGTTATAGGACCCTTTTAAAAGACTGGCTTAAATGGTGTTTTGTTTGTGGGTCACACATGGACAGGTTAAAGTAAAGTTGACTGGCTAGTGGCTACGGCTAATTGCTATTGTGACTGATAAATGTTATGAAAGAATTCTGTGACTGGGTTCTTTATTGACTAATTGGTTAAAAAAATAGAATACTGGCAGACTTATACAGTATCTTTGAACTTTTCTGGACTGATCCTAACTACCATAGTAACTGTGCATAAAATTAGTTAGAATTTTTTTTGTTGTTGTTTGTTTGGATTTGTATTTGTGTAAGTTTTAATAAAGGAAATCAGTGCGTTATTGATCCTATGGTTGAGGTATATACAGTGTATATCATGCTTTCTGTGAGTGTTTGTGTTTGAATGTGGCTGGCTTACACAGTTCAAGGTCAACTGGTTCGCGTTGTCCTTCCACTATTATGTAGTCAAGTCCTTGTGAGTGTGTGTAATCAGTATTGGGTGGCAAATACGATAGAGCCTCCTAGAGAGAGAGAAGGTGTTAAAGCACACTCACTCTCATAAACTCCTGTCAATCCACAGGGCAACAGCAGCTCAGTAGTTGTCAATGTGCAGGAATGGATGCTGCGGCTAAGAATTTGAAATAAATTCATGGAATTTATATTGAAAATCTGATGGATGCTGACTAAACTTAAAATTGATAAATTAAATTGTGGTTTACCTTTTTTTTATATACAGTGTATATATATATATATATATATATATATATATATATATATATATATACCTAAGAGTGGTGTCAACATTTCAACTGTAATTTAATTAATTATTTGTATTATTATTTGAAGCAGTTCATTGTTAAATATAAAATTTAGGGATTTAGCTAAACTGTGGATATTCCCTCTTCTTTCACTTTAGCTAACCATCCTCTTCATTTTCCTTTGTCACTCTCACGTTTCTTAGAACGGATCCTCTCCTCCTCTCCCTCTCTGTCTCCGTCTGTCACTTTCTCTCTCTGGTGGTGGTAATCTTAACCACTAAAAGGTGCTAACTCCTATTAAGCTGTCAGAGCTCTGTGTGTAAGCCAATACGGCCAATCACTTATCAGCAGCACTGACAGACTGAAACAGTGTCATCGTGGTAATCGGAGACACTTCAGTTTCGGCACATACACTCTTACCTACACACATATCTGTAAGGGAGTAAATGCATACATGCTCACTTAGACACACACCCAAACAAACACATATACCATCACCCAACATCTACAGAAACATACAAACACTTTCATACATGTGCATTTGTGTTTGTGTTGTAGGGCCAGATGTGATGGGCAGGTTATTTTTGGACAATGGTGTAGAGTAGCACAGTAAAGCTGATGTCCAGGTAACCATAGCGCAGCTAAGAAAGTGAAATATGACCACATGGTTCAGTCCAGCATGTCACTCTCAATCTCTACCACACACCACACAGGTGACGGGTGAAATGGAGAAACGATTACAGGAAAATAAGAAAGGGAGAAATCAAGATAAAAAATGTATAAATGGATGTGTTATGTCAGAGCTTTTGGTGCATGTCAGCACTCTATTGAAAAATTCTTCATATTCTATCTGTTTAATATGTACATTTTAGGAAAATTCAGATTAAATTGGAAATATTTGTTATATAACTGTTTTCCATTAGAATTTTTTTACATTTATTTCTGTGACACTAAAGCTGAAGAATCGCGTGATCCTTCAGACATCATTTACGCTGATGTGGTGCTTAAGAAACAATTCTTAGTATCATCAATGTTGAAAATAGTTGTGCTGCTTAATATTTTTGTGCATTTTTTCAGGACGCTTTGATCAATCGAAAGTTCAAAAGAACAGCATTTTCTTAGAAGTCTTTGAACTCTTTAGAACTCTTTTTCAGCATTATAAATGTCTTTGTAACTTTTGATTAAAAAAAATAAAAAAAACTTACTGACCCATTAGTTTTTTATCCTTATATTACTGTTGGTTGCTCTCTTTCTCCCTCTGTTTGGAATGAAGTTACTTTTTTATGGCCATTTTTATAAAAAATAAATGTCTTTTTCTGATTTTCAAAAATTGGCATTTACTTTAGTTATTAGCTTAAAATGTCTTACTTATTTAAAGCTGAAAGCATGCTGTGTGTTTTTATGTCTTTCTTTCATTTTAATAGTGCCACTGCTGCCAGTCCAGTTGTAGTTGTATAAGTCTCCTGCATCCATTAGGTTTGACTGCTTGTGTCCAGTGTAGGCCAGGCATGACTAATGAACCACTGGTAAGACCTGTGGTTTAGATTAGGACTGAGATGGCCTCATTCACGTTGTTATCCATGTGGTATCCACATATAGGCATTAAGCTTTAATCATAAAACACAAGCAAAAGTTCTGTATAATAATTTGTAAAACCATTCTTATGTTAATTGTGGCATTATATAACAAAATACATATCATGAATGATTGAGCATGCTTTGTATGAAATAATACCACTCTTCTTTTTTTTATATCTGTCAATCTCTCAACCTCAAGAGGAGAGCCATTCTTGTCACCATATCTGGTCATGGCTCCTCCTCTACTCTTCCACCTTCTCCTCCTCCTCCTCCTCTCTCCACAGGTGTGTGCGGGTGGAAGTGCTCATGGCAACAGCAACAGTAGCGCAGATGGCCCCAAAAGATCCTGTGCCGAGAAAGTCAAATGTCAACCAGGGATTTTACTTCCTTCGTGGCTGCCACAAGACCCCTCCCTGGCAATGCAGTCAGTAAGAGCAGTGATCTACTTTTCATGTCTTCTCTACATGTTCCTGGGTGTGTCCATCATTGCTGATCGCTTCATGGCTGCCATCGAGGTCATCACGTCACAGGTGCACAGCAACACAAAATAGAAACAATGATAGATAGGTAGGCAGGTAGGTAGGTCTCTGTCTACTCACTGTCCTATCATAACAATAAGGCAAAAATGCTCTGCAAAAAAATAGTAAACACATGATTGTTTAGAAATTATTCTAATATGCTGTTTTACTGCTCAAGAAAAATTCCTTATTGTTATCAAAGTTGAAACAGTTGTCCTGCTTAATGTTTTTGTGGAATCTGTGATAAGTTCCACAATCATTTGAAATATCTTTTTTTTTTTACATTATATATGTCTTTACTGTCACTTTTGTTCAATTTAATGCATCTTAGCTGTATGAAAGTATTAGTTTATTTAAATACAAATAGGCAATACTTCATGTTTTTTTTATATATATATATATTTTGTATGTTTGATTTTCCAGCTAAAAAGACTGCTAAATTGACTGCTAAAATGACTTATAGCGTGATGTGATATATTGGTGGCCAAAATGACCAAAAATATTATGTTTTTATATACTTTATGTGTCATTTAGGAGAAAGAGGTGACTGTGACAGGTGCAAATGGAGAAAAGACAGTAATGACAGTTAGAATCTGGAACGAAACTGTATCCAATCTCACTCTGATGGCCCTGGGTTCATCAGCCCCTGAGATATTACTGTCAGTAATAGAGGTACACACACATTTTCAAAACAAACCAGCAACTCCCATCACCCAGTAGTTTAGCACAAGAGACGTGAAGTGTGAGTTTTTTTTTTTTCAGGTTAATTATTAAACGACTGAAACACACAAAGTCACCTCATCACAGTGATGACTTCAGCTGCTATTCTTCCATTTAAAAGCATAATTTAACTCAATGTGGTTTAACACCAAAGCCATCAGTTAAATATTTCAGATGTCAGAAAGGGCTCTTTTTAATTCTTTGTAATTGCATTTGGAGATTTAAGAAATGATTCCCCAGAAACGTCAAATTTTTGCAAGATTCGGTCTTTCCTAAACCATTAAGAAATATAGCAACATACAGTGTAGTAAAAATAATATTACTGTACATCATTCAGTGACATTCAACTGTCATTGGTTTAAATTTCAGTTAAAAAAAATAGTATAAAAAGCCCCTAAAATGCTTACTAGAACTTAACAAAAAGTTCACACATCTAGCAGGCAAAAAAGCTTGACAAGGGTGCTCAACCACATAAAATAAAAAAGGAAGAAAAAGTTGCCACACCATAGCTCCACTTGTTCTCACCAAAGGTAACATTTTGAGCCCTGGCTCTACATCAGACAAGGACCAATTTTTCCTAAATTAATTACTAACACCTGAAATGTATGTGTCATACTTGAAAACATATTGTATATTAAATTACACATTATTACTTGCTTTGGACACATGGTAGTGTTGTTGTCCATCTGTGTTTGACAGGTGTGTGGACATGGTTTTGAGTCAGGAGAACTGGGTCCCGGCACCATAGTCGGCAGTGCTGCATTTAACATGTTTGTGATAATCGGAGTGTGTGTGTGGGTGATACCTGATGGAGAGGTGAGGAAGATTAAACACCTCAGAGTTTTCTTTGTAACCGCATCCTGGAGCATCTTTGCCTATGTCTGGCTCTACCTCATCCTGGCAGTCATAAGCCCTGGCATTGTACAGGTGTGTGTAAGCAGAATATGTTTGCATAATGTGGCTGTAAATATTTATTTAGAGCTGGGCAACGATTAATTGTGATCAACTGCAACAAAAGGTTTTTGTTTATATAATACGTGTGTGTGTGTGTGTTTGCATGTGTAATGTGTATATTTATTATGTATGCATAATACATGCACATACAGTTTATATTTTGAAAATATTTACATGTATATGAAAGTGAAAGTAGTGACATTTGCCACGTATGGTAACCTGTACTCGGAATTAGTATCTGCATTTAACAAATCCAAGTGCACACACACACACACGCACACGCACACGCACACACACACACACACACACACACACACACACACACACACACACACACACACACACTCAGAGCAGTGGGCAGCTATTTGCTTCAGCGCCCAGGGAGCAATTGGGGGTTCAGTGATTTGCTCAAGGGCACTTCAGCCATGGGTATTGAGGATGGAAGAGAGAGCTGTTCATTCATTCCCCTCACCTACAACTCCTGCTGGCATGGAGCCTCGAACCTGCGACCTTCAGGTTACAAGTCTGATTCGTAAGTCTGACAGTAAATTATATAAATATATATATATATATATATATATATATATATATATATATTAATATAATTTATATTATATGTAAATATATTTAATATATAAACATAACATATTTTTCTTATTTATATATATATATATATATATATATATATATATATATATATATATATATATTCATGTATGTGTATTTATATATACACAGAATAAATAAACACAGTACACACACATATATTTTTTTATGCAATTAATTACGATTAATGGTTGCCCAGCACTAATATATATATTTTTAGGTAAATCTCTAGGCCAATTCAATTAACTTATTTTCTTGTGTCTGTGTGTGTGTGTGTGTGTGAGAGAGGTCTGGGAGGCTCTGGTCACTCTTTTCTTCTTCCCTGTGTGTGTCTTAATGGCTTGGATCGCTGACCGGCGCCTGCTCTTTTACAAGTACTTGCACAAGCGTTACCGTGCTGATAAACGTCATGGTATCATTGTGGAGATGGAGGGTGAGCTAGCACCCAGAGGCATTGATGCCATCATGGGAGAAAAATATCAAAACAGCACCACAAGTGTCAATATGGAGAAAACCAAAGAAGCTGAACAGGACAGAGAGGAGGTGAGCGAGCAATCAAAACAGAGCAAAACCTAATCAGATCTTTCTTCTATGAGTCAAATTTTGGTGAATGTTCTTGTGTTCCAGTGGCATAATTCCAATAAATAAATATATATATACACACACACCCTTCTAAGAAAGTAATATATTTAAAATCCATTTATTTAATACCAAGTATAGTTCATATCTACTGATATAAAAATTATAATGAAACTTTGTTTGGAGTACGAGAGAGGGAGAGGGAGAGGGAGAGGGAGAGAGAGAGAGAATGTGACATTGAAGACTGGAGCAGTGGCTGCTGAAAATTTAGCTTTGCCATCATAGAAACAGATTGTTTAAACTGTACAAATACTTCAAATTATTAATGATTTTTGTATTATTGATCAAATAAAGAAATACTTCATACTTCTTTCAATATAGCAGTTTTAGTATAGTAATAGCAGTACTACTGTAGTCATATATGAATTGGGATATTGTACAGTCAGTCTGTAATAATAAAAGTCTGCAAAATAAACAGGTTAATACCAACCTGTTCACCTGACCAGAGTTGGTCACCCAGTTGGATGTGGTCTCTTACATGTAAAGAGGTTGAGCAGAAAATGAAATAAAAAAAAGGGTTTGGAGGTAACCATGACTGTCTGTGGTTGCAGGTGATTCGCATGCTTAAGGAACTGAGAGAGAAGTATCCAGATAAAGACCTGGACCAGCTAATCGAGATGGCAAACTACGCCACCATGCAGAAACAGCATAAGAGCCGGGCCTTTTACAGGGTGCAGGCAACACGCATGATGATCGGTGCAGGGAACATACTGAAGAAACATGCAGCAGCTGAACAGGCAAAACGTGCAGCTGGAGATTCAGCAGAGAATGACCTGGCCACCTGTTCTCACATTGCTTTTGAGCAGACACAGTACCAGTGCACTGAGAACTGTGGGAGTGTTAGTGTGTGGGTCTGCTTACAGGGGGGAACCGGCACCAGAACCTTCCATGTCGATTACAGGACAGAGAATGGGTCAGCCAGTTCTGGGGCAGATTATGAGTATTGTGAGGGAACAATCATATTTCAGCCTGGAGAGACACGCAAAGAAATAAAGGTGAGAGAAACACACAGTGGTGATGTCTGATCCATGAACAGAATGTTCTTTTGAAAAACATCTCTTTGATTAATTCAACCAATTCAATGTGCAGAGTGAATCATAATGTTATTACATATTAGACTATGAAAATGAATCTATACTTTCTCAGTTAACACACAAATTGATAAAATATAGTCCAACACAGCAATAAACAGAATATGATGCTAAAATATTCATTATAAATTAAGATTAAAAAGTGAATAATTTGTAAGTGATTAAATTTGAAAATAATCTGATTAAAAAAACTTGGTAAAATAAATTTTATAATATAAAATGGTAATATAAAAATTTAAAGAGCATGTGAAAACAATATATATATACAGTGGGTACAGAAAGTATTCAGACCCCCTTAAATTTCACTCCGTTATATTGCAGCCATTTCATAAAATCAGCACCCCATATTGACAGAAAAACACAGAATTGTTGACATTTTTGCAGATTTATTAAAAAAGAAAAACTGAAATAACACATGGTCCTAAGTATTCAGACCCTTTGCTCAGTATTAAGTAGAAGCACCCTTTTGATCTAATACAGCCATGAGTCTTTTTGGGAAAGATGCAACAAGTTTTTCCACACCTGGATTTGGGGATCCTCTGCCATTCCTCCTTGCAGATACTCTCCAGTTCTGTCAGGTTGGATGGTAAACGTTGGTGGACAGCCATTTTCAGGTCTCTCCAGAGATGCTCAATTGGGTTTAAGTCAGGACTCTGGCTGAACAGTCACAGAGTTGTTGTGAAGCCACTCCTTCGTTATTTTAGCTGTGTGCTTAGGGTCATTGTCTTGTTGGAAGGTGAACCTTTGGCCCAGTCTGAGGTCCTGAGCACTCTGGAGAAGGTTTTCCATTTTCCAGGATATCCCAGAACTTGGCCGCATTCATCTTTCCCTCGTTTGCAACCAGTGGTCCTGTCCCTGCAGCTGAAAAACACCCCCACAGCATGATGCTGCCACCACCATGCTTCACTGTTGGGACTGTATTGGACAGGTGATGAGCAGTGCCTGGTTTTCTCCACACATACCGCTTAGAATTAAGGCCAAAAAGTTATATCTTGGTCTCATCAGACCAGAGAATCCTTCATGTGTTTTTTAGCAAACTCCATGGGGGTTTTCATGTGTCTTGCACTGAGGAGAGGCTTCCGTTGTGCCACTCTGCCATAAAGCCCTGACTGGTGGAGGGCTGCAGTGATGGTTGACCTTCTACAACTTTCTCCCATCTCCCGACTGCATCTCTGGAGCTCAGCAACAGTGATCTTTGGGTTCTTCTTTACCTCTCTCACCAAGGCCCTTCTCCCCCGATAGCTCAGTTTGGCTGGACGGCCAGCTCTAGGAAGGGTTCTGGTCGTTCCAATGTCTTCCATTTAAGGATTATGGAGGCCACTGTGCTCTTAGGAACCTTAAGTGCAGCAGAAATGTTTTTGTAACCTTGGCCAGATCTGTGCCTTGTCACAATTCTGTCTCTGAGCTCTTCAGGCAGTTCCTTTGACCTCATGATTCTCATTTGCTCTGACATGCACTGTGAGCTGTAAGGTCTTATTGAGGAAAAAATATATATATATATATTTTTTTTTCTCTTTTTTATTAAGACAAGGATGCATTAAATTGGTTAATTATGTGTGATTCAAGACTTTAATAATGTTAAAAAAGTATATTTAAATAAAATGCTGTTCTTTTGAATTTTAAAAGCAGCACAACTGTTATCAACAGTGATTAATAATAAGCATCAAATCAGCATATTAGCATAATTTCCAAAGGTTCATGTGACACTGAAGACTTTAAAATACATTAAAATAGAAAACTATTTAAAGTTATAATAAAATTTTAGAATATTACTGTTTTGAAGTGATGACAATTAAAGGCCTTATTCAAAAACATTCTAAAACTTTTGAACAGTAGTGTGTGTGTTTGAGTTGAATATGATTCAGTTGTCTTAAGATGGATGTGCGTATGTTTTGTAGGTGGGAATTATCGATGATGATGTGTTTGAGGAAGATGAACACTTCTTTGTGCGACTCTCAAACCTGCGAGAGGGTGAGGGCGGGACCAACACTGATGGTGCTCAACTGGTTGAACCTTTCGTAACCACTGTAACTATTTTGGACGATGACCATGCGGGAGTCTTCGCGTTTAGTCAGCAGGAGCTCTGCGTGGGTGAATGTTCAGGTGTGGTGGAGGTGCCGGTGAACCGGACATCAGGTGTGCGTGGGACTGTAATGATTCCATATCACACAGAGGATGGTTCTGCGCGACAGGGCGTTGACTATGAGCACACACAAGGAGAGCTAGAGTTTACCAATGAGCAGACTAGGTAATAGTTCACACTAAAGTTTTCTATCCAAATTTTACCTTTACACACAAAATGGGAGCATATTCTCTTTACTTTTCAGATACACACAAATGTGAATTTATGTAATAATTAGGTAATTATATCAATTAAAAAAAATTAGTGGATGTACTTTTTAATGCATGAGGGTGTTAAATTTATTGTGGAGTATTTTGGTAAGTATCTCAATAAGCAGTCTGGCAGTACCACTTAAAACCTTTAATTATGGGCCATTGATATACTTTACTTACATATGCAGTGTATTTATGATGTTATAAAGTATTATAAATTAACATACACTAACATTCAAAAGGTTTTTTGTACATATTTTTTTGTTTTTGAAAGTAACTCGTGCTCATCAAGACTGCGTGTATTTATAATATTTCACAGTATTACTGTTAAAGTCAATTTAAAATGACTGTTTTCTATTTCTGAAATGTATTACTGTGATGCTACATTTTCAGCGGCTATTACTACATTACTGATTTGTGTAAGAAATATTTATTTTTATTGTTCTCAGTGTTGCAAGAGTTTGATGCCTAATATTTTTGTGGAAACTATGATGCATGTTTTTTATAAAGAACAGCACTTAATTGAAACAGAAATTTTTGTAACAACTTGAAATTCTTTACCGTCACTTTTTTTATTATTATTTAATGCATCCTTGCTGAATAACATACATTTCTTTAAAAAAAAATCATACTGACTTTTGAACGGTAGTGTATGTCAATTCATATCGGCTATCATATATGTCAAGTTTTAGAATCTATGATATAACATTTTTCAAATGCACAGTAAGCATTATGAAAGACTTAAGAATGCAATACTCTGAATAACTATTCTGAGCTGTAATTTTGTAATAGCCATCTCTCAGCATACAAACATTATATGTCACTATGCCATCACTTTTCAATTTCACCACGAGAGGTCTCTTCTATCCCAGTACTAATAATAAGATATCAGTTACAAACGCCTATTTTTGTCACCTTTAATGCTGTTTTCCTATCATCTCTGCCTGATACCTTCAGACCCCAACATGTTTGTGTACCACACAATTTCCAAAGATGATCTGTAGTCTTTTGTGTGGACTGCTGTGATTTTGATCTTTGGATTGTTTGATGTGTGCTCTGATGGAACCTACTCGGGCATCCTCAAGTGACTGTCAGTCTTGGCTTCTGAGCAGCAAATGTTTGTTTTTTTTAAGTTAAAAATCTGTTTTAACCCAGTACTTATCCTGGGCTGAATGTTACACTGACACAAGGAGAGCACATGACAAACAATGACCAAAGCTTAATAAATGTACCTTTTATCAAAACCAATTACACAAATCTTATATGCTCAGTTCAGCAGTGGTTTGTGGAGAATAGAGCATGTACATGACTGAACACTCATCTCAGTTCGTCTGTGTGTGGATTAATTATTAATGCACTGCGTGTTAAAGTATTCATGCAGGCCTAACTCTGATGTGATTTAAATGCTGAGGTCTCCTTTAATATTTCAGAGGTAAAACCAAGAGGAAATGATTATTTGTCCTTTACTCTTTGTGTGTGTATCCACAGTAAGACACTACAGGTGCGCATCATTAACATGCAGGAATATGAGAAGCGAGAAAATTTCTACATTGTCCTTGAAGAACCCAAATGGCTCAAGAGAGGGATCTCAGGTCTGTGTGTGTGTTACTATTCTTTTTAACCATCCCAGAATCTGTAAAAGTATTTAAATTTTTCTCTGTGAGGGATACTTCTATGAATGCTTGTGTATATTTAAATTTGTTAAGGTTATTGAGATTCCAATACCTCTCTCTTTCTCTCAATACTCATCTCTCTCTCACACAAACACACACATTTCTATGACCAGTGTCCAGTTTCAGATCAATAACAACAGAAAAACAGTGGGGCAAACTAGACATGCGTCACACACAGTAACTAGATCCAACTCACCTACATACACACTTCAGCCTCACGTTTGTGTGTGTATGTAATATGAGCTTATATGTCCGAATAAAAGGGAATGTTAAAGAGAGAATTAACACCAGGTTCATTAGTGAACTAATCAGCTACTTAGAATCTCTTTTATTAACCCAAAGATTGATCAAGTGCTGTTGTAGATAAGGATAGATAGATAGATAAATAGATAAATAGATGAATAGATACAGTGCATACAGGTTATAGGAATATATATATATATATATATATATATATATATATATAATAAATAAAAACACATAATGAAAAGAAACATATATATATATAATATATATATATAAATAAAAATACACAGTTTATTTTAAATATTATTTTAGTTAGTTTAGTTTATTTAGTAGTAATTTTTTTAGATTACTGTTTTTACTGTTTGATCAAATAAATGCAGCCTAGATGAGCATAAAAGTCTTCTTTCAAAAACTTTAGGGTCAACTTTTGGACTATAGTGTACAGATTCATTCATTCATTGATTCAATTTCTACTTGCATGCTGCATATAGATCTGCTGTTGAATCAGGGTAAGATGACTTTACTAACTCTTGGTATATGTATTTTGCAGTGTATGTGCACTTTATTTTATATAAATATTTATCCTTTCCTCTCCCTCTCATTATCCCCAGCCACCCCTGGTCCAAAATTGGAGGACGCCAGACGTATAGCAGAGAAGGGAAAGCCCGTTCTGGGAGAACACCGCAAGTTAGAGGTTATTATAGAGGAAAGCATTGTTTTTAAGGTACAAACACGTCATAAGTATACATACAGGAGCAAACTATGGTAGCCCTAGGAGGCCATGGATTGTTATCTTTCTTTCTCATTTTCTCATATCACAACCTAATTTTCTGGTAATCTCAACACAACAAAAGTTGTTTTCTCATGATGTACAACCTTTTATCCAAGAGCAGCACTAACTGCAGACTTACCAAATTAAATAATAAAATACACAAAAATATAATAGTTACTTCTGTTCCAAGAGTAAATAAACAGTAATGATGTCATCAAATCAGAAGTCTGTTTTGATCAGAAGCTGTTCTACATGTAATGGTCACATGGTCATCCTATCCAACAGAATTAATGAAAATCACAAACAAATGATGTAATATCATTTTATTTCAAATAAATGTGGGTTGAATCAAACGGGCTCTAAAAGATTTTAGAATAGTTACCTGCTGCATACATCTGAAAGCACTCTGCCTGCACTTGTGGTGTTGAATGCTCTGTTGTTGGACCATTTAAAAATGGGAATTACACAAATAAAATGTTTAGCATGTCTCTGAAAAAAATTTGCTGTGATTTATTTATTGTATTTACTTTATTAAGTGAAGCAAACATTTTGTTGAAATGTCAACAGTCAACAAGTTATGATAATGCGAAAACAACTTTTGTTACGTCAAGATCAAAAGAAAATTTAGTTAATTCAATGAAATTAAGTAGTGATCACAAAAAAAAAAAAACTAAAGTAATAAGAATAATAATCAATGGCCTTATAGGGCTTCTTTAACATATACATTAACTGAGTGCCCAGTTAAGTCTGTCTCATGCAGGCAGAAGTCATATAAGCTGTGATTGCTTCCCTCTCATAGGTCCGACAGGGAATGGCCCCTAATGGAGTCTTAGATGCGGTAGTAGACCACTTGCCTCAGTGTGAAGTGTGTTTTGGGATTGCCCTAAACTTCAGCCTTTAATCACTGTCTGAATGAATCACACCTATGCATGAAGATTATAGAAGATTGCAATTAATTCTCATTTCTTCATCACAGCTCTTTCTTTTTTAATTTGTTTATTAACTGAAAGCTTTAAAACTTAGGCTTAATGCACAGCCTACAGTACCCTGATGTTTTTTCAATGCAACAAATTGTTAATGTGACTGAACAAGAACTGAGCATGAACAGTTCTGTAGTGCAAATTATTCAAGAATACTGTCAATATTGCAAAGAGGATTTTAAAAAAGTGTGCCGACTTCTACAGAGGAATTGCTCAGTCTGATTGATTCCTGTTTAATGGATATATTTCTCAATCACTGAGCTTTACTATGGTGTGCACATGTGTTTAGAATACAGTAGACCGTCTACTGAAGGATACTAATCTTGCTGAAGTAATTGGCACACACTCCTGGAGAGAACAGTTCATCGAGGCGGTAACAGTCAGTGCAGGTAGAATCAAATCATTTCGGTGTCTATGCGTGTTTCTACATATGTGAAATTATTTATGCTGTGTTTGTGCCCATATAAACTCATGAGAGATTATTTAATGTGATGGTAATGTTTTATTTATACCTTTCTCTTTTTCTCTCATTCTTTTCAGGAGAAGGCGATGAAGAAGGAGGGGAGCCTCAGCAACCGTCATGCTGTGATTATTTTATGCATGCAGTTACGGTGTTCTGGAAGGTTCTGTTTGCTTTCGTTCCACCCACAGAATACTGGAATGGCTGGGCCTGCTTTATTGTGTCAATTCTGGTCATTGGGCTGCTAACCGCCGTCATTGGAGATTTGGCATCTCATTTCGGGTGCACAGTGGGCCTCCGTGACACAGTCACTGCTGTAGTGTTTGTTGCCTTGGGAACCTCCATACCAGGTAAATCTGTAACATAGCCTGTGTTTCTGATAATGTGAAACACAAGCAACCAACTATCATCTCCCTTTCCTCTCTCAGATACATTTGCAAGTAAGGTCGCTGCTAAACAGGATGAGTATGCAGACGCTTCGGTTGGAAACGTAACCGGTAGCAATGCGGTTAATGTTTTCCTGGGGATTGGAGTGGCCTGGTCCATTTCAGCTGTTTACTGGGAGGTCAAAGGTCAGGTGTTTCACGTAGAGCCCGGCTCTCTTGCATTCTCTGTCACACTCTTCACCATCTTTGCCTTCATTAACATCGGTGTGCTGATGCTACGGCGGCGGCCATCGGTGGGCGGAGAACTGGGCGGACCCAAAAAGCTGAAGGTTCTGACTTCACTATTGTTCCTCGGTTTGTGGCTTCTCTACATCACATTCTCCAGCCTAGAGGCCTACTGTCATATCACCGGTTTCTGAGGAGACAGAGAAAGAAAAAACAACCAGACTTAAACTAATGACATTCACATGAAATGAGTTATGTGAGAACTGAGCTATGAGAGAAATGCAGTGTATTGTATATTCTGTGCACATAAAGTAGATTGCATTCTGTATAAACAAATGTACATGAAATAAAAGAATGAGTGAGATAGAGCAAGATTGCATGACTGCAATGCTATCAGGATGACTGCACTGCTATAAGGACATCTTTAACTGTTGGTCGCCTTTGGTTTCAAAGCACATTAGAGGTATTTTGAACTTTTGACATCACCAGACCCTCAGTGGCATGGAGGACTTTTAACACACTACAAGATGTAGCAATATTTTGATGGGACTGTGATGTCTTTTTATATGCTGATGATGCTGACAAGTGTTTGATGTTCCTTGAAGAGATGCTGGGCCTCTCTCTGAGAGAAAAGGCACTTATGGCTCTCCATAGAAATGACCAAAAACTCTTTGACAAGTTAAACCGAACTTCTTTTTCCAGTTTTACTTAAGGATGTCAGACATTATGAGACCTACCATGACAAGCTGATCAAAGAAAGAATGTATGTGATAATTATCATTATCATAATTCACATTGATATATTTACTGAGATAATAATGTCTTATTAAGTCTTATAGGATGTCACTTCATTAATTCGCTCAAATCTATTATTTCAGCATTTAAATGTAAGTAATCAAATGTAAGTAAAAATAAATAAATAATAAATTGAAGTATTTGTTCTTATTGTGCATTGGTATTCTGATTGAAACATGTTGAATTTGGAAATTAAAAATGAAATTACAGTTGCAACTATCTTGGCATGATCAGTACCACATTTCCAAAGGCCATTCCTTGAATTGTTCTGGTTTACTCATAATTTCCTTTAAAAAAAAAAAGATTATAATTTCTATGAGCGTTTATGTTCCTATTTTTTTAATATATTTTTTTACAGTAAACAGCAACAACATACACTTTGTAGAATTTTCGAGATGCGCAAACGCTTTAGATAATTTTCCAGAAGGGAAGTTAAAAATTAAGAATGTGAATTATTAATGTTGTAAAATTACTGCTAATTACACACAATAATGCGGACGTAATAACAACACTCCAGCAGTTTACAATATAGATGTTTTTACTTGTGATGTTATTTGTGAGTGAAACCAATTTCTTTCTTTTTTATATCAATGAACGAATCTTTTTCGTGAACTGATTCAAAAACTTACGGAGCCCCGCACATAAAACGCAGGAAAAAATATAAGGCTAAATCGTGTGCACGATTTACTAATTCGTTCCCTCAATTTACTAAAACGTGCACACGATTTAGCAAATCAAGCGAACGCAATAGTAAGAGAGTGCACGTTTTAGTAAATAGAGGGAACGATTTAGTAAATCGTGCGAACAATTTATTTATTTTTCCTTGCATGTTATGTGCGGGGCTCCGTAAGAAGCGACTTGAATGAATGAAAAACCCGCCACTACAAACCATAGAAAACGCGCCCTTAGTTTGAGTTACATCAGCGAGAGCCAATCACGTTCAAGCATTAAAGACCCCGCCCCTTCTTGGAAGTGAGAGAAGTCGATAGGACGCGCTCGCTCAGACGGTGACGGGTAATGCTTCCGGGCCAAGAGCGTGAGGAGTATGAGTTAAGATAATAGAGCTTTATTTTGATTTACGAGCGTCGGTACTTAATCGGTTAGAGATAGTAGCTATAAACAGGTCTGTACCTCTTTGTATTCATTCGCGGTTTCTCCTGTCGGCCAGGGTTTGGTTCAAGCACCTTTAAGTAACCGGAAGAAGAAGACGTCCACGCGCCCTCACACGGAACCGAGGACGTCGAGTCACACTGTAAGTCCGCGTGCAGCCGTTGTTTTTGTTTATTGTGTATTATTCAAAGTATTGTGTGTTTATAAACTTTGTGCGAAAGCTCGGGGTTTTCCTGGTTGCGCCAGTTGACGGATCTTTGCGCTTCGGTAGGTGTATGGCTTGATTCAAAAATGTGCCAAACAAAGAGCGGCCTGCGATTTTGGCGCACTTATTAACGGCGTTAATCTTGTTTATTGGCTAACAATCGACATACTTGCTACGTTCTCAAACATACCATGCTTATAAGCCATTGTCTTATTGTGTGGTGTGAATTCGATGGTTCGAGTCTTGTTAACTTTGCTGCATGTATTGATAAACATGATTGAACCGTCCATCATGGCCGTATATCGGCAGTTGAAACGACTGGTGTTACAAAGGAAAGCGAAACTACAACAATGCTTGTAGAAATATTTTACGCGCTTCGTATCTTCAGTTTTGTCCGATTTGGAAACTTGTACGTGATAAGGGAACAGCTGACCGCGATTTGCGAAATGTTTTTAGTACATCTAGGGTTGTACTAACGTTACTCGACCAGCGTGCTGTTATTCCCGCTGCTTGATCAGTGATGTACACGAGACACTGTATTATTTATATTATTGGACACTCTACATTATGGCAGAGCTGTTTAACCCTAACAGAACCAGGGACTTTACAGTAATTATGGGCACACTGTAACTTCATTGCGTTATATAATGCCTAAATTTCACCCAAAAATAGAAAAAGCTGTCATTTGCTCATCCCCATTTTTTTTCAAATCCGTATGATTTTCTGTTGCAGAACACAAAATATTTCAAGTATGTTTTTAACTAGATTTGGTGACCATGGACTTTCACTGTATAGACACAATCCCCCTCCAAGTTACCCCGTTTGTTGAAGAAAGTCCAACAGATTTGAATTTGCGTGGGGGTGAGTGGGTTGAGTAAAATGAAAATGTTCAGTTTTGGTGGACTGTCCCTTTAAAGGTGCTGTGTGTAAGATTTTGACTCCACTAAAGCATAAAAATATCATATGTTTGCAGATATTTAATCCTTGAGTGCTCCTCATTTGACCATTGTATTCGTGGTCAAAAGTGACCGAACAACTGATTTTTTTTTCTGCAGTAAAATCAATTCAATATATTTAATTTTTTTTTTTAAATATTTTGAGAATTCTATGATAATTAAAATGTATGCAATATTGAAAAATTTTCCCATTGGAAAATAGTACACAAATACTTCTCTTTTTTTTTAAATTCGTTTTCAATCAATGCAGTAATGGGGGCAGCACGATAAATTGCATGTGGTATTTAATAGAGGTCGGCCGATATATCGGGCCGATAATTGTCATTTTTTATATATATTGGCATCGGCCGATATCCGTGTTTAGTAGCACCGATTTAAAGTCAGGCACGTCGGCGGGCAGCCCCGTGTTATTGTTGCAGTGGAAAGTGCTATTGCGCATGTGAAAGACCCCAAGCCAAAACTTGTGGCAGATTCAACAACAGTCCTGGGAGATAAAGGTAGTCAGAGAATTTCACTCTGTAAATGGGGTGAAGTTGGCAGCTCTTACAAACACTGCAGCGTGATTGAGGGCTCCGTTACTCTGCCCCGCTCACAGACAGTAGCGTTCTCGGAGAGACAGCTGTCCCGTGAATCACATTTGTTCGGAAGCATGGTTTGATGCAGACAATAACCAGTTTTCCATCCAACTCATTTGTATTTAGGGATGTCAATATTCGATAATTTCCATGATCGATCGTCGTTTAAATTAACAATCAATTAATAACCTTAATGCTGCAAAATGCGTCTGCAGCGGTATTATTCTGTGCAAAAGCCACTTGGAAAAAAAGCTTTCTCACCCGAATTAAAGGGGTTTTAGTATGAATAAAATGCTAGTAGCAGGACTGTAAAATGAATAGATGTGATTATGATCATTTGATAAAAGGAAGAGAGCGCGCCATACGTTGGAGATCATTTTACTTTGTTGACTGTTTCCCGTCAAGGAGACCGCAGAACGTGCCTCTTTAAATGGTTTCGTGGTGCTCGTTGTTGTATTTTAAAACGCAACTGCAATGTTTTCAAATGACAATATAGTAGTGGTGCAACGGATCATCATTGATCCATGATCCGTTCTGATCAATATCAGTATAAAACCCTCAATTCAGTATAGAACCTGATTCAACTCATTAGTGGAGATTGCAAGACCTGAAGTGTGTGTGTTTCAGATAAATGGGAGACCTACAAATCAGACATACATACAGCACTGGGGGTACTTCATGGAGAGGTTTGAGAACCCCTGCCATAGAAGAACATTTATTTGACTAAATGGCTTCATAAAGAACCTTTAACATCTGAAAAACCTTTGTTTCACAGGTTCTTCAGATTATAAAAAGGTCTGAAAGAGATGGTTCTTTAAAGAGCCTTTGACTGAATGTTTTTTTTTTTTTTTGTGGAACCGAAAATGGTTCTGTGAAGAAGCTTTTAAGCACCTTTATTTTTAAGTGTATGTCTCTCACACTTTCATTCTGTTTTTCTTAATGGGTAAAATGCAATTTTATAGGAGGAGTTGAATCATGTAGATGAGGTTAAAAATTTTCAAATGCAATAGCACATAAATATAGCAAAATGCTCCTTAGTTATTTTCTAACTGGCTGATGAGCTTATGGACATCGAATGGTTGGTGAATGTATATTACGTTGCAATGTTTACAAGTTTTACACGTTTTTCGCAGTTTGAAACTCTTGTACTGTAGGCTCTTATAAAATAGCCTAAGTTTTGTTTTTAATTCATGATCATTATGTACTCTAGTAGTAAAGAGAAAAGTATGATAGGTTCATGTGCTGCTTGAACTGAGGCGCTAACTTAGGACCGTGCCTGTCGCATTAAAGTGCGCCAAAACTGTATTTATTGTTTGAATGAGAGATCATTTTAAAGCTGATACTTTGTTTACTATAAATTAACAAAGCTTTTTGCGATTACTGGAATGCAAGTGTGCTTCAAATAATAAAGTTCACCAGGGGTGTGATTCTTCCGGAAAAATCCGGAAATCCGGCTTTTCCGACCTGAAAATGATGCTCTCGTAAATCAAGCAAAAAAATAAAAAATAGGCGGTTGCGATGGGTCGGGTATTGGTAAACATAATGATCGCTCACCGCTGTCAATGTTTTTTGTGCCTTTGAATCATGTCTTCATGTCACTCCGCAAGTAGTCCAATAATTGTCACGATTGAAGTGTACGTGCACCGTTCTGAATGCGCACACACCCAACCATCTACTCATGTGAACAGCTTCAGTTCATTGACGAAGACCGTGAACAAGGGTGATTCATGTAAGCAAATCCAATATATTGTCTTTCATTTTTATATGCAGGTCTAGTAAAATTTGACCAATCAGTTGATCACTTTTGTCATGATTCCATAACATTAATGTTAAATGATTCTGGGCTAACTTAGCAAAGTAACGCTATGTTGGTTATTGCTTACTTCTAGCTAGAAAGTTTAGCAGCTTCTACAAGGCTCGAAATTGCCAATTTTTGTCGCATATGCTCCTGAAATTTAATCTGTGCGACCTAAAAATATATTTGGTATAATGTTATATGCGCGGAGCATATGAGCATATCTGTCCACTAATGACTCGTCCGATTTGCGAACTAATGAATCCTTTGAACCGATTCACTTTAATGAATGCTTAAATCTGATCTGGGTCGAGTTTCCAGATAACAATGTATCTTAGCTCTGAAGAGCGCTCTCAACGTGCAAGGTTATAAACGCTCGCCACAATTCCACGCGCTTTTCCCAAAAACTTTACTTGACATGAACGCGTTCTACGTGCTACTTAAGAGTCGCTGTCCATTCGTGAAATTCGTGCAGAAATATAACCTATGGAATCGTATTCTTAACGTTCAACCTAATAATCGTCTTCTGTTGTGAATAAGCAATCCTAGAAGTCTATAATAAAGCACTGACAAAATGGCTGAACAAAAACACAAGAAAAGATACCTTTCAAAAATATAGACAAATAAAGATGTTATTTTTAATAGATGTAAAGGACACCATAGAAATAAGGAAAAACAAAACATCTGCGAGGACAAGAAATGCCCAATAAATGGCTAGTTTTGGGGCACGTCAGCAGCAAGTTATTGACTGATTTTTGGATTTCATTTGAAGCATATTTCCCACATTACTCATTTTATGGTTTTTTTTTTTTGTTCAATCATTTAATTTAGATGTGTATTTAAATTTTTCTTCCCTTTTTTTAATTATATAATTTATAAATTCATTTAAACAAGAAACAAGTACAATATTTTTTATTAATTTATTATTATACTATATAAATTGTCACTGTGCGTGTGGTGGGGGGGGGGCAAGTGCACCGTATAGTTTCCTGCTTTTTTGTCCTTTGTCGATCACACCTATGGTTCACGCATTAGCAGAACACAGTAGAGCTGAAACAACGAATCGATTTAATCGATAAAAATCGATTATTAAAATAGTTGTCAACTAATTTAGTCATCGATTCGTTGCTAAATAACTTTTATTTGCCGTAAGCGGCTCATTTCGTGCATATTTCAAATCTGCGGTGACCAAAGTGTGGCAGTAATGAGCCACCGGAGGTTTTACTCAGCCAGTACAACAGGAGAAGTAGCGAATAGCCAATAGCTGGCCTTGTTTTGTCACGTGCTTCCCGAACAGCGTCTCTGCAGCATTTAGCGGGATGTGGGAGACTGGGAGTACTTTGAGCCTTCAAAAAAGAAGAGTAACCTGTAAACTCTGCACTACTGAACTGTTTAAGGGGACGTTCACATATCGCGTCTTTTGCACGCTCAAGTTCGTTATTTCCAACACCGCACCGCGTCGAGTTAAAAACATCTCAACTTTTCAGAATGCTGCAAGCGCACCGCGGGTCATGTGACAAGAACTAACCAATCAGCTTCATCCTTTCCCGTAACAACGTTAAAAGCTCAGTCAAGATGAAAGGAACAGCTGATCATAGTTGTATATGGATTTCCATTTTGAAATAAATTTAGTAGCAGAGCTACTGCAAGCGATTTTTTGAGCTGCAAATCCATTTATCCTTTGCTGAAATTTCCGCGTCTTCAAGGAGAGAGCACGTCATGGTTGCTTAGCAAAGGCAGGCGCCTCAGGGGCGCTTCTGCACGAGCGCTTTGGAAAGAAGGAGAAAGCGGCGCGCCTAGCGTTTTCTACGCGTTTTTAGGCGCGATATGTGAACGGCCCCTAAGACCTTTATTTGTGCAGATTCTCCAGTACAATGTTGTTTGCAAATGTTTAGTCGTAAAAGCTGATAACATTGCTTTTTAACAGTTAACATTTAAAGCTTTACAAACATGTTCTGTGATCAGTTTGTAGTTTACCAGTTCATAATTCAGTCATGCAGCCTAATTATGACTGAATGAGAGAGGTAAATGTTTAAAGATATTTGAAATGCACTTTTTTTCTAAGTATTCACTGCTCTTTTTCACACAGCAGGTTTTTTGTGTGTGACTGTCCAATTTTTTTTTTCTGGACAACCTTCTGATGGATTTTACTTTAAATTGTGATTTCCATTCAGGTTTCATGCCACTGGCACTTTATTCGAAGGATTGTTTACAATTTCACAGCAAAAGCTATAAAGCTGTTTCCCAGTAAATAATAAAATACAATGCACTGCAATTTTATTCTGTTTTATCCTTATTCTTCGTGAAAATATGTTCTGAAAGATTCCTTAATAAGCTTTGTTCGGGATGTTAAACTACTTTAGGAGCTCTAAGGACTGCCATGGTGAAAACATTATTTTAAATCTCCTTGTGAAATTTGCTAGAGTATGGGTCAGTGTTCTGATTGCAGAAGAGTTCGACAAAGGATTACTAACACAATAAAACAACTCCAGGTATATTTTTGATTAGGATATGACAGTGCAAAATGGTTAAAATCTCTTAAAAATCTATGCTGAATGATAAAGACCATTTATTAATAATTTACTTGGGGGAAAAAATTGAAAAAACTAAAATATAAGTACATAAACCGATTAATCGATTAATCGTAAAAATAATTGACAGATTAATCGATTATCAAAATAATCGTTAGTTGCAGCCCTAGAACACAGTATATGATCTTGATAAAAATTAGTAATGCTTATAAACAAGAATTGTTAACTACTGTATATTGGCAATATCCACACAGCTGACATCTTTACCTGTTGTTGTTTGTTCAAGTTGTGCACGAAATAGATGCTGCTATTCTGCGCTTTCTCTTCAAGTCCCCATTTCTCTCTCTCTTGTTTATCAGGTGTGCATGACAGCTGCGCGGCAGAGATGAGGACTGTTTGAAACACTTTTTTTATTTTTTCACTAAAACTTTGATGCGCATCGTATGTTTAATACGCCAACATAAAAAAATATGATGGCAAAACATTCAGGGAAAAGGGCATTACATGCACATTAAGTGATAACATGTAAATACATATGCCTAGTAGCAAAGTCCTTTCAGGCAAGTCGTGCCACTCGGCCGCCATCTTGGCAATGCCTCCGGGCAGCTATTTCAGAATAATAAGACCAGCTCCTATCTAAATGAATGGGCAGAGAGTCAGAACTGCACTTTCACTTGTCGACGGGACATGAAAACAGCATGTATAGGAACAGCAGTGAAATATGATAAAAAATTTATGACTTTGCCCCAAAATAAGGTTTAAAACGCCTTTTTCCCCACAGGTTATACCTTTACTACGCATGCGCAAGGGTTCCTCAACTGTGCGCATACGTCAGTGGAACCGGACGATAGGCTTAAATGTTTCCCGGCTTGACTGTTAAAAGCAGATGATTGGCTTTCCAGCGGGAGGGGCGGGACATGTGCACATCTTTGCCGTTACGGGTTTTCCTTATATAGTTGTATTGAGGATTGAGGAAGTGGCATGTCTCTTATTAACTGTCTCTGCTAGTAGCCAGTGGTGACCTCAGTATTGATATTTCCCATTCACTTCCTATGGTCGGTCATTTTTAATTAAAGGCCATGAGTGTGGCCTTTTTTATTTTAATATACAGTCGTGGCCAAAAGTTTTGAGAATTACATAAATATTAGTTTTCAAAAAGTTTGCTGCTAAACTGCTTTTAGATCTTTGTTTCAGTTGTTTCTGTGATGTACTGAAATATAATTACAAGCACTTCATACGTTTCAAAGGCTTTTATCGACAATTACATGACATTTATGCAAAAGAGTCAGTATTTGCAGTGTTGGCCCTTCTATTTTCAGGACCTCTGCAATTCGATTGGGCATGCTCTCAATCAACTTCTGGGCCAAATCCTGACTGATAGCAATCCATTCTTTCATAATCACTTCTTGGAGTTTGTCAGAATTAGTGGGTTTTTGTTTGTCCACCCGCCTCTTGAGGATTGACCACAAGTTCTCAATGGGATTAAGATCTGGGGAGTTTCCAGGCCATGGACCCAAAATTTCAACATTCTGGTCCCCGAGCCACTTAGTTATCACTTTTGCCTTATGGCACGGTGCTCCATCGTGCTGGAAAATGCATTGTTCTTCACCAAACTGTTGTTGGATTGTTGGAAGAAGTTGCTGTTGGAGGGTGTTTTGGTACCATTCTTTATTCATGGCTGTGTTTTTGGGCAGAATTGTGAGTGAGCCCACTCCCTTGGATGAGAAGCAACCCCACACATGAATGGTGTCAGGATGCTTTACTGTTGGCATGACACAGGACTGATGGTAGCGCTCACCTTTTCTTCTCCAGACAAGCCTTTTTCCAGATGCCCCAAACAATCGGAAAGGGGCTTCATCAGAGAATATGACTTTGCCCCAGTCCTCAGCAGTCCATTCACTTTACTTTCTGCAGAAGAACAATCTGTCTCTGATGGTTTTTTTTTTTGGAGAGAAGTGGCTTCTTTGCTGCCCTTCTTGACACCAGGCCATCTTCCAAAATTCTTCGCCACACTGTGCGTGCAGATTAGTGTTGTCACGATACCAAAATTATCCTTTCGATACCGATACCTAGTCAAGAATTGCGTTTTCGATACTTTTCCTGAAGGGGGAAAATACACTCAAATATCATTGCTATGCTTTATTTTAAAACCGGGACAACATTCTAATCATATAACACACTAATATATGAACAGCATTATATGTTAAACTTTTGAACAAAATATGAAATATCAAAATATAAAAAATAAATTAGAGCAATGACATTCAAGGTAAACAAAAGAATAAATTTAGCAGCATTATCTCCGTTATCATAAGAAACATAAGAGTAATAAATTTATCTTGATTCTGAACTTTGAATAAAAATATAAACAGCGATTATATTAAACAATGTTTCTGAACTCAGAAGATTAAATGTCAAAAGATAAATATCAATTTAAGCAATGGCATTCAAGTAAAAAAAAAAAAAAGCAAATAAAATTTTGCAGCAATATCTCATGTATTGTAACTTATTCTGTCCTTTTTGCAACCTTTTCTTTCAGAGGAGAAAATCCAGCCAGTGAGCTTTAATGAGCGTCATCTTTAGTTAGCGTCATCTTTTTCTGCCAGTTGTGGACTGGCGGCCACAGTATCACTTCTGCTCGCACATGCAGCCTAGTGATGCGCGGGTCGGGTTTTTTTCCAACCCGCGGGTCCCGCTTTTATGAATTTATTTGTCCCGCCCCAGCCCGCAAATTATGTAAAATTTCTTTACCCACCGTGACCCGCGCATCGGGGACATCACGGAAGATACGTTGCTACTTACACCTTCGTATTGTAACCTTATCAAAGAACCTAATAAAATATGAAAATATATATTACAAATATTTAATATAGGCTATATAAAATTGCACTAGTGATCGTTTGTCCGTGAACAAATCTTTTAGGTGAATGAATCGTTCTCGTTCAGGTAACCCACTGACTTATATTTCTCGTTCACTGAAGTTCCTCCCTCCACAGCAGCGCGCTAGTGGAGAAGCGCGAGCACGGCGCTATTAGCAGCGCATGCGCAGCTCGTGAACAGCTCTGTGAACAGTTTCATCCTGTCAAAGAGTAACTCAAGATGTGACGGAGCATGTGATTTGTTGAATGTAGTGAACGAATCCGTCCTTCATTGAACGAGATCGAGAGATCTTCTCATTCGTGAATGAGTTGAATGAACTGATACTCGTTCGTGAATGAAATGAGTATACAGGGTCAGTGAGCCAAGCATGGAAATCTCGATCAGCAATCAGCAGATACAAAGCGCAGTTATAGGTGCTGTGCAGATACGCTCGTTTTCATATTTAGCATACAGAGCATAACTCCATGTTTAATCCCCGGTTAATGTGAATATTATATATGAACTGTCTGACCAAACAATTAAAATGTTAATTATGCAAGAAAACCTCGTGCTTTGTTCATCTGAACAACTTATTTATACTATTTAATGCGATTATGCACACATTTTAGTAAAGCCAAATCAGTTTAGTAAAGCCACTAATGCAGCCATCTGCTGTAGTGCTTTTTTGTCGCTTGCGTGAGGAGAAACAACACGGACGTCCATAGGGAGGAACTGGAAGCGTGCGTTGCACACACCAACATAAAATACTTATTTTACAAATCTGCAACGCAGTCATTCTTTGAAGTATCGATACTAATAAATTTAGGAATCGTGACGTTTTTAATTTCCGAAAATAGTGATACTTTTGAAGCATCGGTGCACCGTGTAACACTAGTGCAGATGCGCTCACACCTGCCTGCTGCCATTCCTGAGCAAGCTCTGCACTGGTGGCACTCCGATCCCGCAGCTGAATCCTCTTTAGGAGACGATCCTGGCGCTTGCTGGACTTTCTTGGACGCCCTGAAGCCTTCTTTACAAGAATTGAACCTCTTTCCTTGAAGTTCTTGATGATCCTATAAATTGTTGATTTCGTTGCAATCTTAGTAGCCACAATATCCTTGCCTGTGAAGCCATTTTTATGCAACGCAATTTCTTGGCAGGTCACCATGGTTAACAATGGAAGAACAATGATTTCAAGTATCACCCTCCTTTTAACATGTCAAGTCTGCCATTCTAACCCAATCAGCCTGACATAATGATCTCCAGCCTTGTGCTTGTCAACATTCTCACCTGAGTTAACAAGACGATTACTGAAATGATCTCAGCAGGTCCTTTAATGACAGCAATGAAATGAAGTGGAAAGGTTTTTTTGGGATTAAGTTAATTTTCATGGCAAAGAAGGACTATGCAATTCATCTGATCACTCTTCATAACATTCTGGAGTATATGCAAATTGCTATTATAAAAACTTAAGCAGCAACTTTTCCAATTTCCAATATTTATGTAATTCTCAAAACATTTGGCCACGACTGTATATATAAATATACAAGCACTTAGCTTTTTCGACTCATGCCCTCATTGTTTGTGTGTTCACATTAGGGCTGAAACGATTCCTCGAGTAACTCGATGATCGAGGCAAATTCCTATGCCTCGAAGCCTCTTTTAAATTATTTTAAGTTTCACGTCAGGTTCTTTCTCAATGATTTTTTTTATGTGACAACGTCACCCACAAAGCGGAAGGAGACACAAGCGCCAATCGCATACTGCAAGCATAGACTGAACGGAGTCAGCAGTGTTTTCATTTGAGGGCGCAGGCTGCAGGCAAACGTAAAGAGTCCAGTCATATAAATGGAATTTACAGTTAAACGCTGAATGGCGCGGAATTTGCCACATTTTTAATGAATTAATCAAAAATAGGTCATTGCACTTAAATCAAATCACGATATGGACTAATATCTGTAAATATTAAGCCTGAACAGTCTATTTAAATATGAATCCTGCATGTTCTGCGTGTCTGTGTTAATGAATGGAGCAGAAGCACGACTTCCTTTATCAGCGCGGTGACACACTGGATGCCTAAGCGTCCCAGCTGCATGGCTTGTCCACTTTTAATTCGGCTCCCATGTTAACAAGTTAGAGCTTGCAGACTCCCTGCGTGAGACGCGCAAATGCGTGTATGGTAGAAATAGAACCGATGCCTATTTTTCACGCGACACGCAAGAGTGTTGGAAGTGTTTTCAGGCAAAATAGAATAGGAAAATATGTTTGTGATTTTGTACAGACATACATATTCATTCATGACATTTTGATGTTTGAAAGTCTATAGGTTGACAAATTCAGAAATAAATGTAATTAAAAAAATTAATAAATAATTGTCGATTTTCAAATATTGCACCTGTCAAACATAGTCTATTTTGCCGTCAATACTGTTGACGGTGTCTTTTATGAGTAGGCTTTATATTTATGCTTAACATGAAGGTGTAGGTGTGTAAAAAAAAGAGTTGAAATTGTTGTCATGAAGACAAGAGTCTGGTCTGTCGGCGGCCTCCCTCTGTCACCTACTGCAGCAGCAGCGCGCCAGGCAAGATTCTGGTGCCATGCAGCCAGTGTGTCACCAGCACACACTGAAACGCGCGTGAAGCTCGCGTTAATTTCAGCGTCTGCTGTCTCACTAATTTAGGACGTGAACACATGAACAACATCTCCAGAACTGCTCTGACAGTCACTTCATGAGCATTTGACCGTTTGATTTAAGTAAAACTATCACATCACATACACAAAACTGTAAAGGTAAGTCAACCCGTCAAAAATAAAAGTCCAGTGTCCTGACATTTTATCCTACCCGTCAGATTTTCCTACCCGGGTTTATTGCGCATGCGCACATCAATATCGCGTCAATATAATTAAGCAAAAACACATTTTATCTGATTACTCGATTAATCGATGGAATTTTTGGTAGAATACTCGATTACTAAAATATTCGATAGCTACAGCCCTAGTTCACATACCAAGTGCCACAAAAGTCACCAAGTTTCATACCATTCCGAGCTAGGATTTTTATTCAGAATGTTTAAAATATTTGGTCAAAAGTGACCGAAGACTGCACAAGGGTTAATGACACATGTTTATCTGAACATTGCTACAGTCATTTATTCTCCTTTGAAAATGTGCGTTCAGGGCATGAATGTAGGCCTTTGTTTTGGTTTGTGAAACCCGCCCACTGCCAGTTTACCCAGATGTTTTTGGTCACCCCGTGTTTTTAGTTGGCTTTAAAAAAAAAAAAAAAACCTGCACATTTCATTCGTCAAGTGCATTCGTTCCGGTTTGTGTCGTCAATCAGGCAACCTTTGTATGCGTCAAGTCTGAGGAGGGGCCTGGTGGGGATAAAATACCCCTCTCCAGTATTTTGAATTTGGACTGCAATACCTAGTTCAACCACTCTGTCAATCCTACATCACCTTTAACAGGTGTGATTTTTTTTTATAAAAAAAATTTTTTTTTATAGCTTTTCCACTAACTTTCAGAAACCCCCAGTGTAGGGGTGGGCGCTATACCGGCATGGAAGTGACTACCGGTAGTAAGTTGTTCCATGATATGGATTTTGCTATACTCTGGATACCATTTATATATTAATTAAAATTTTGCATTTATATAGTTTTGTTCAGTTTGGTACGCATTGCAAATTTTAAAACCAATGACAATAAAGAGTAGAGGATGAATGTTTTCGTCCTCTGTGTTAATTTTTCCGCTTATGCGACCACTTGCCTGTTAAGTAAATAATTGAGGGCAAACTATTAATTTTACATTTTAATTACCTCAACATGACTCTCAGTACCCAATTGAGCGCTTCGTTATCAGTTGTAGATGTTGTGGTTGTATCAATAACAGAACACAAGATGGCGCGATGAATTAATCAGTTGTAGTTCGGGGAGTCCTGTAGAAATATAAATGAACGATGCATGGATCTGCTCTGATGTGACAAGACAAACCCATGAGAGTAAACTGATGCCCTGTTCTATTTCTGATGAACTCTAGCACTCTAACACAAAGAACAATTTTAAATATTCATAAGAGAATCTTGAAAAAATAGTTTCCTCAAATATTAAGCAGCACAAATGTTTACAATATTGATAATCAGAAATGGTTACTGAGCAGCAAATCAGCATTAGAATGATTTCTGAAGAATCATGTGACACTGAAGACTTGAGTAATGATGCTGAAAATTCATAGCCCATGTTAAAACATTCAAATAGATAATTTGACAATTTCACAACATTACAGAATTTAATACAGGCCTTCCTCATTGCATGTTTGCACTTTTTGTTGAGGAAAACAGTGGCACAATAGGAAATACTTTTCAGGTCTATATCCAATCCCTCACTTTTTCTAGTAATATAACGTTAATAGTTTGCCTGTAGTTTATCTTTTCTCATATTGCAATATATTAATATCACCTGGACAGTGTAATATATCGTGATATGAATTTAAGCTCATATTGCTTACCCCAGTGGTCCTTAGCCCCCTGGCTTAAAAGATTTCTAAGACTTTGTTTTTTATGTGTTTTAGAAAATATGTGCATTATGTTATTGAATTAGTGGAATCAGTTATCATGTACTATATATTAGCCGTGTTAAAATTTAAGTTAGGCCAATTTTTCTTTTTTTTGTTTTAACTGAAGGTTACAAATGGGTATCAATACATTTCTTAACCTTTGTCCTCATGACAGGTGCAAGATGTCTTACTCATCTCGGAGTTCATCTCGTGCCACTGATTGTAAGGTCTATGTCGGTGACCTTGGCAATGGTGCAGCCAAAGGTGAGCTGGAACGCGCCTTCAGTTACTATGGACCATTGCGGAGCGTGTGGGTCGCCCGGAACCCTCCAGGTTTTGCCTTCGTAGAGTATGAGGATGCCAGGGATGCAGAGGATGCCGTAAAGGGGATGGATGGAAAGTGAGTCAACTTGAGTTCTACCTGCCTACATTTGCCATGATGCTACTGCAGCACATTTAACCCCCTGACCTCTTCAGGGAGCTCAGACCCACAGGGGTGAGTGTCAGCGGTTTACCATTGTTCTTTCCGCTCACAAAGGCCCCAAATTATTTGGGTTTTATCCTGTATGCAGATTAATTGTAGTTAGTTCAGTTGTTTTTCTTAGTTTATCTGACATTAGGCTGCATCTAGGTAAAGTTTGTTGCTTTGGGGGTAAAAAAAAAACAAATACCAAGAATGTCATGGGGGAATTGTCAACAGCTGAGACACATTGAGTGCACCTTTGTTTGGGATAGACAAACAAATAACCCTCTGATCTGTAATGTCCTAGGGTGCTTTGTGGATCCCGCGTGAGAGTTGAGATGTCTAATGGTATGTCCAGAAAGTCTCGTTATGGCCGTCCCAGTCGTAGACAATTTGACCCCAACGACCGCTGTTACCAGTGTGGGGAGAGTGGTCATTATGCCTATGACTGTTATCGCTTTAACAAGCGGCGTGGTCGACGCAGCAGGTACTTAAACCAAATTTTTTATTTTTATCGCGTTGGTATCTGACACTGTTTTATTGCTAATCTTTAATTTTGTTTCTGTTTGTTTTTAGGTCAACATCTCGCTCTCGATCCAGATCTCGTGGCCGGCGCTACCGCTCTCGTAGCCACAGCAATGAAAGGCAAGTCCTCTCTCTGCTCCAGCTGTGTCTGGACAGATTTGCAGTCATGATCAGTGTTCCTCAAATCTTGTCTTGGAGGGCCAATGCGCTGCAGAGTTTAGCTCCAACCTTGAGCAAACTCCACCTACCTGTGAAATGTTTTTCTTTTTTTTTTTTCTCTAATGATCCTGAAGACATTCACTAGCTTGCTCAGTGTGTTTGATTAGGGTTAGAGCTAAACTTTGCAGTTAAGTGGATCTCGTGGGCCAGATTTGAGGATCCATGGTCTAGATTCATCAATCTGATTTTTTGACTTTTTTTTTTTTTTTTTTTTTTAATGTTTTATAGGAAGCACCGTTCACCTTCATACTCAAAACGCAGAAGCAGGTGTGTTATCAAGCCACATTCCTGTTTTTACCAGTTCTAATTGCATTGTCTGCTTGCTGCAGTATTTCTGTAGGAAATGCAGCCTTTCTAAATTGTCTGGTCTATTGTTTTTTTTTTTTTTTTTACTTTACCTTTTGAGTTCTAGGTCAGGCTCTCCGGCTCGCTCTAGATCCAGAACCCCGGTGCGGCGCTCACGTTCACCTGTTCGTAGGTCAAAAAGCCCTGTCCGAAGGTCCAGGTCCAGAACGCCTGTCCATAGAGACAGGTACTTCATTGACTCATGCTGATTTATTTCAGTTTTGCATGTGTGAAGTTAAATGTATTAGTGTTGTACGTGCTTGCTTGGTTTAAATTGTTTATTTTTGCATTTGTAGTCGCTCTCGCTCCCGTTCACGATCTGGTTCTAGACCCAGAGATCGTAGTGTATCCAGATCTCGGTCTCGTTCGGTCAGTCACAAGAAAAACAGGTGAATGCAAATTTACACGATGGCACATTTCAGTTATGTCGTTCTTGTAGAAAACAAGCAGATTCTAACTCTGTTTTGTCTTAGTCATTCCAGGTCTGCCAGCCCAAGGAGAAGTCCAACACCGGATGCTGACTGATCTGAATACTGATGCTTCTCCCCCATTCCCCTCCTTTGCCTCAGGGCTGAAATATGTTTTATCTTCATGATTTCAATACTGGTTCTACTGTAGCTACAAAGCTGGTTCTTTTCTTCTCCTTCCACACATTCTAATGAAAGCTCCTTGTAAAAGCATCTCTATCATCACATGATTTCCCCCCCTCCCTTCCTTTTTACATATCCCCCTTTTTTCCCTCCCCCCTCCTTCAGATTGTAAGCAATGTTTTTTCTTTTTTTAAGAGCTCCATTGTTTTAATTTCAGTGTTGAGCCAGTGTCCTGTGGTCATTGATTTGTGGGTAAGGTGGTGAATGAGCTATGTTGTGATTTAGTCAGTGTATTATATGAGCTGAAGAGTATGTGGTGATTTGTTTGTTTGTAGAGATGGTTTTTTTTTTTTTATTCATTGAAAATGGCATTGATCTTTTTAATAAAGTAAAGCTTTACAAACCCAACTGTTTCCATTCTAAAGTTTGACTGACCGGTGTGTGTGGTTTGCTATAATATATATATATATTCATCTGATCACTCTTCATAACATTCTGGAGTATATGCAAATTGCTATTGTAAAAACTTAAGCAGCAACTTTTCCAATTTCCAATATTTATGTAATTCTCAAAACTTTTGGCCACGACTGTATATAGATAGGCGGAATTGTAAAATTTAATCTAAACTTTTTGGTAATTTAACCATACTTTGAGTGAAATAATTAAGTTATATCATTATTGTGACGTGGGTATTTGATAAGATTTTGGTCCTATTACCTACCCATAATTTTTTACCATTGTTGCTTTTGTATACAGCATTTAGTCATAAGGTTGGTTTGCATTTCTCCTGGGTAATAGATTAATTTCCCAGGTTTTTTGTGTTTAAGTATAATTTTTCCTGAGGGTTAAAAAAAAGGTGTTCATTAGTGTACATTGATTTGACTCCACTCTTGAATCAAAACAACAGCTCATATCAAATTGTTCACAAAAAAAACAATTATGTAGAATTGTGTTATGAGGAAAATCCATTCTATTGTTTTCTAGGGACACTGAAACAGTTAAGTTAAATCTTATAGGTGGAGGGAAATAAAATGTTTTGTGTAGTTCTATATTCTTTAGTTCATAACATTAGCTATATCATGTTTTTAAGAGAACAAGAGGAGAAATGTGTGTAAAAGTTAGACATTTGACATCAAACGTATTTTTGAGTAACTTACCTCTCCTTGTTAACACACTACCTACATGTTGGCTCAGTCTAGAGAAAAATACCATTAACGTATATAATCAGGTTTACACTTTTATAATACAGTAATATAACGGCATTTGGAGGACCAGACGCATTCGAACGTTATTACGAAGCCGTAAAATAGCGTACAGATAGACTGCAACACAACAGTTCCCAAGATTCCCTTTCCTCTCGCGTTGCCCTCCTGACGACCAGCGGGTTGCCGTAGCTGCAGCAGTGGTGTGTACCATTAGAACATTTCATTTGAGACAACATGGCTGCTGCGGCAGGGCATTATTACAGCGACGGAGGCAGAGCAACAAAAAGACAGAAAACAGACAGCGACGGAATGGCGACGGTACTTTCATTTAATTCAGTTTATTGCATTCTACATGCTTATGGGGCTAGACTTTAATTTTCCCTCCTGAAACGCGGTTTTTCTTCATTCAATACGTGATGCTATAAAGCTAGCATGTAGCCAACGCTAGTTCGTCTGTTTAACGTTAGTTATGAGAAATAATTATGCGATTGTGGAGAATATGAGAAGTAACGTTACTAGCTATAAGACGATATGTATAATTCACAGAATCTAATACATCTGGAAACGTTTCCTGTGTCTCGGCTAGGTGCTGTACTCAATGCTCATTCATTGTTCTGCTCAGTCAGCTCAGACTATAATGTAAACCGTTCATACTGTATGTTACAAACTTTTACTCATTTAATTAAATGGAAAATGGAGTAGAGTTCTCTAGATAACTCGAAAGAACGAAAACTGATTTGTTTAACGTAAGTGTGAAACTCTTGTCTTGGCTTAGACGAGTCTCATCTTCGTATCTTAACTCTGAATCTGATGTTGATTAGGTTCATTGTGCTCATCTGAACCTTAACTCAAGTGATAGTGAGTGAAAGTGATGTGACATACGGCAAAGTATGGTGACCCAAACTCAGAATTCGTGCTCTGATTTTAACCCATCCAAAGTGCACACACACAGCAGTGAACATACACACAACGTGAACACCCACCCAGAGCACTGCGGTCAAGCCAGCCGCCAAGTAGGAAAGCACGGTCAATCTAGCCGCCACGTTATTTCTAGGGTCGCGTATAAACTGCGTATTACGGTAGAACTGATCTGAATGCAGTGCTCTTCCAGCGAACGCTACTTTTCCCCCCACAGTCTGTTTTCCGTTACTGTAAACTAGTTAGTTTTAGCTAGTTGAGCTAGTTGCTGAAGCCACACCCACCTAGCAAGACGGCAGTGTCAGCAGCGGCAATCCACCTGTCACTCAAGTGGCTACGCCCTTAATTATGCAAAACTTTAAGTCTTAATATAGTTTAAACGAATGATTTGTAAAACAAAATTCACCCCCCTCACAGTTTAAATTATCCCTCACAGCAAAATTAGCTATTTAGACCAAAACAATTTTTTGAACCAGGCTGTAAACATGTTTTTTCCTGCTGTAAAGTTGGGCATTTTAACATGGGGAGTCTATGGGACTGACTCCCTTTTGCAGCCAGCCTCAAGCAGCCAGTCGATGAATTGCAGTTTTAGTCTAGAGAGAGCGGGAGGTTGGCGCTCGGTTTTGACACAAACCTCTCGTGGGGGCGGGTTTAACAGTGATCTACTCTGATTGGATAGTGAGCTTTTGATGGACAGGTGCTCTCTGACCGGGACAGACGCCACCCAGTGGCGCGCATATTGGAAAGCTCTCGCGGTGATTAAATCTGGTCTCTACCGCAAAAAGAATCTTTTTCACAGACAAAGTGAAAGACATAAATTTTAAGCTAAAGAAGTGTACACAAAGATTTAAATATGACATTGATCTTACATGCTCTTTTTGTTTGAGTTCTGAAGAAACTGTACACTTATTTTGGTCATGTCACTACACTCAGAAACTTTGGGATGATATTGGTGTGTTTGTCAAGTATAAGATTTTGCCAGGCTTCTCAGTACATATGAAAAACATTATATTTGGGTATTATGACTCTGACCCCACAAACGAAAATAACCGTTTTGTTATTAACTAAAAAAAATTCCTAAACAAATTTCACATTCACAAATGTAAATTCTCTGTCTTCTCTGTTTTCCTAAAAGAAATGGAAAACTATATGAATGTAATCTCAGTGTCTAGATTTAGATTTTGGCCCTCTTTTTATTCTTTTTTTTTTGTGGTGGATATTATGTGATGTATGTTTATACCTTTGTATGTTTTTGTTCTCTGCATTAATAAAAATAGAAAAAGAAAAAAAAGCTCTCGAGGTGATTTGTATGCAATACGTCGTGCCTTGTGTTACTAAATATATAAATAATATTTGGCCTTCGATCGTCTCAGTAAAGATGAGCTCTCAGGAGACACGGAGCGGCATCATCTTCCTCATCCTCTTGTCCTTCAAGGCAGCTTGAAGTAAGTTTGTGTTACTGAAGTAACCAATAACATCGATACAAGTTTTTCATGTTACAGTGTGCAACAGTTTGTTGCGGGTTATTATTGTCATTCAGTAACACAAGCTTACTTCAGGCTGCCTTGAAGGACAAGAGCTCATCTTTACAGACTTAGACGATCGAAGGTCAAATATTATTTACATATTTAGTAATACAAATCACAATCACGAGAGCTTTCCAATATGTGCGGCACTGAGTGGCGTCTGTACTTCCCGGTCTAAGAGCACCTGTCCATCAAAAGCTCACTATCCAATCAGAGTAGATCACTGTTAAGCCCGCCCCCACGAGAGGTTTGTGTCAAAACACCAAACGAAACCGCTGCATCTCTATATTCGAAAAGCTATAAAAATAAAAGTTCTAGATTCCACAGACTGGTTCCACCTCAGACAGAAAGTACAGTGTCAGCTGCATGCTGCTGCATCTACTTTCAAAAATCTATAAAAATAAGTTATAGGTTGCACAGACCACTTTCACCTCAGATTGAGAGTACACCTTGCCACAATGTCAGCTGCATCGTTTCAAGATAGTCTGATGTGGAATTACAAAATAAGAGCCTCCCAAATCTCATAAATAAGCTGCTGCATCTCTACTTTCAACAATCTATAAAAATAAAAGTTATAGATTGCACAGACAATTTTTACCTCAGATTGAGAGTACACCTTGCCACAATGTCAGCTGCATGGTTTCAGGATAGTCTGATGTGGAATTACAAAATAAGAGCCTCCCAAATATCATAAACAAGATGCTGCATCTATACATTAAAAAATCTATAAAAATAAAATTTATAGATTGCACAGACCACTTTCACCTCAGATTGAGAGTACACCTTGCTACAATGTCAGCTGCATCGGTTCAGGACTGCCTGATGTTTAATTACAAAATAAGAGCCTCCCAAATCTAATAAACAAGCTGATGCATCTCTATTTGAAAAAATATATTTAAAAAAGTTCTAGATTGCACAGCCCAGTTCCACATCAGATTGACAGTACACCTTGCCACAGTGTCAGTTGTCATTTCAGGACAGTTCGATGTGGAATTACAAAAAAAAAAAACCTACCTTTTATATACAGGTGCATCTCGATCAATTAGAATGATGTGTGAAAGTATATCTTTTTTAGTAATTCAACTCAAATTGTGAAACTCGGGTATTAAATGAATTCAATGCACACAGACTGAAGTAGTTTACATCTTGTCTTCTTTTAATTGTGATGGTTTTGGCTCACTTGTAACAAGGGGCTCACTGGGGCAGGTCCGAGAGCCATGGGATCGGAGCGAAGCCGGTGAAGTTAATGTCGGTGACATCTCGTGAGTACACTTGTGGACTACTGTCGCGCTGTTTTAATTATTACAGTTTTATTTGAATGTTCACCGGTTACCGCCTCCTTCCCGACTTACGAATGTTCTTACACCCATCAATTCACTCTATCAACAAATTATTACAAACACAATATTACAAACATTCATTGCCAAAGAAGCTGGCTGTTCACGTAGTGCTGTATCCAAGCATGTAAACAGAAAAATGAGGGGAAGGAAAAAGTGTGGGAAAAAAAGATGAACAACCAACCGAGAGAACCGCAGCCTTAAGAGGATTAAGCAAAATCGATTCAAGAATTTGAGTGAACTTCACAAGGAATGGACCGAGGCTGGGGTCAAGTCATCAAGAGCCACCACACACAGACGTGTCAAGGAATTTGCTCTTTTCAGATGAGAGCAAGTTTTGTATTTCATTTGGAAACCAAGATCCTGGAGTCTAAAGTAAGGGTGGAGAAGCTTATTTTAGAGCATTTCATGCTTCCTTCTGCTGACCATCTTTTTGAAGATGCTGATTTCATTTTCCAGCAGGATTTGCCTCCTGCCCACACTGCCAAAAGCACCAAAAGTTGGTTAAATGGTGTTGGACAAGTCAAGTCACCTTTATTTATATAGTGCTTTAAACAAAAAAGATTGTCAAAGCAACTGAACAACATTAATTAGGAAAACGGTGTGTCAATAATGTAAAATGACAGTTAAAGGCAGTTCATTGAATTCAGTGATGTCATCATTCAGCTCAGTTCAGTTCATGTAGTAAATTAAGTGTCCCCAAATAAGCAAACCAAAGGTGGCCCCGGCAAGGAACCAAAACTTCATCGGACAGAATGGAGAAAAAAAACCCCCGGAGAACCCAGACTCAGTCGGGGGGCCAGTTCTCCTCTGACCCGATGAAGCCAGCAGTTTAATTACAGGCTGCAGCAAGTCAGATTGTGCAGAAGAATCATCGGTTTCCTGTGGTCTTGTCCCAGTGGTCCTCGAAGACAAGGTCTTTACAGGGGATCTGTCTCTGTGGCTCATCTAGTTGATCTGGTCTCCGGTGTCTCGCAGGGCTGTAGAGGTCCTTTCTAGGTGCTAATCCTCCATCTGTCTGGATACTGACTGGATGTGGGTGACCGTCTGATCTGGATAAAGACTGGATCTGGTGGCTACGGTGACCTCAGAATAAGAGAAAAACAGACTAATGTTAGCGTAGATGCCATTCAAATACTGAGGTGCTAAACCATTCAGGGCTTTAGAAGTAATGAGCAAGATTTTAAAATGTATACAATGTTTGATAGGGAGCCAGTGCAGTGTTGACAGAACCGTGCTAATATGATCATAGTTCCTGGTTATATTAAGAACTATTAAGAACTCTAGCTGCATTAGCATCTAGGACTAGCTGAAGTTTGTTTATTAGGCGTGCAGAACAACCACCCAATAAAGCATTACAATAATCTAACCTTGAGGTCATAAACGCATGGAATAATATTTCAGCATTTGATATTGAGAGGATAGGCTGTAATTTAGATATATTTTTGAGATGGAAAAATGCAGTTTTACAAATGATAGAAATGTGGTTTTTTTAAGAAAAGATTGCTATCTAATAGCACACCTAGGTTCCTAACGAATGACGAAGAATTAACAGAGAAGCCATCAAGTCTTAGACAGCGTTAAAGGCTATTACATGCAGAGTTTTTAGGTCCTATAATTAACACCACCTTTTTTAAATCGTCTATGCATTCCGTTTTTTTTTTAATTGGTATGTTTCGCCGGGCAGTGAAGAAATATAGAGCTGAGTATCATCAGCATAACAGTTAAAGCTAACACCGTGTTTCCTGATGATATCTTCCAAGGGTAACATGTAAAGCGTGAAGAGTCATGGCCCTAGTACTGAGCCTTGAGGTACTCCATACTGCACTTGTGATTGATATGATACCTCTTCATTCAATGCTACGAATTGATGGCGGTCATATAAGTACGATTTAAGCCATGCTAATGCACTTCCATTAATGCCAAGAAAGTTTTCTAGTCTATGCAAAAGAATGTTGTGGTCAATAGTGTCGAACGCAGCACTAAAATCCAATAGCACAAATAGAGAGATACAACCACAATCAGATGATAAGAGCAGGTAATTTGTCTCAGTACTATGATACCTTTTCTAGTATATTGGAGAGAAAATGGAGATTCGAGATCGGTGTATAATTAACTAGTTCTCGACTTTGGGATCAAGTTGTGGTTTTTTGATGAGAGGCTTAATAACAGCCAGTCTAAAGGTTCTGGGGACATACCCTGATGGCAATGAGGAATTAATAATAGTCACAAGAGGATCTATGACTTCTGGAAGCACCTCTTTTAGTAGCTTAGATTGAATAGGGTCTAACATACATGTTGTTGGTTTAGATTATTTAACAAGTTTATACAATTCTTCCTATCCTATAGTAGAGAATGAATGGAACTGTTCCTCAGGGGATCTATAGTGCAGTGTCTGATGCGATACTGTAGCTGAAGGCTGAATTGTTACAATTTTATCTCTAATAGTATCGATCTTAGAAGTAAAGTAGTTCATAAAGTCATTACTGCTGTGATGTTGGGAAATGTCAACACAGTGTGCTTGACTTCCCAGCAAACTCACAAGACCTGAACCCCATAGAGAATCAATAGGGTATTGTCAAGAGGAAAATGAGAAACCAAAAAAATGCAGATAAGCTGAAGGCCACTGTCAAAGAAACCTGGGCTTCCATTCCACCTCAGCAGTACCACAAACTGATCACCTCCATGCCACGCTGAATTTAGGCAGTAATTAAAGCAAAAGGAGCCCCTACCATTTATTGAGTACATGTAAAGTAAAGGAAAATTAAGAAGACCAACAATTGGCTCTTATTTTGTAATTACACGTCATACTGTCCTGAAATGATACAGCTGACACTGTGGTAAGGTATACTCTCAATCTGAGGTGAAAGTGGCCTGTGCAATCTATAACTTTTTTAAATGTACATTTTTTAAGTAGAGATGCAGCAGTTTGTTTATGAGATTTGGCAGGCTCTTATTTTGTAATTCCACATCAGACTGTCCTGAAACTATGCAGCTGACATTGTGGCAAGGTGTACTCTCAATCTGAGGTGAAAGTGGCCTGTGCAATCTATAACTTTTTTAAATATACATTTTTGAAAGTAGAGATGCAGCAGCTTGTTTATCAGATTTGGGAGGCTCTTATTTTGTAATTCCACATCAAACTGTCCTGAAACGATACAGCTGAGATTGTGGCAAGGTGTACTCTCAATCTGAGGTGAAAGTGGTCTGTGCAATCTAGAACTTTTATTTTTATTGATTTTTGAAAGTAGATGCAGCAGCATGCAGCTGACACTGTACTTTCTGTCTGAGGTGGAACCAGTCTGTGCAATCTAGAACTTTTATTTTTATAGCTTTTTGAATGTAGAGATGCAGCAAGCATATATTATTGTTCTTATTTTGTAATAGGAGTATTAGAGGGTTTTTATTTTGGTATTCAGCATCAGACAGTAATGGAAAACAGACTGTGGGGAAAAAAGTAGCGTTCGCTGGAAGAGCACTGCATTCAGATCAGTTCTCTGACAGTTTTACCGTAATACGCAGTTTATACGCGACCCAGGAAATAACGTGGCGGCTAGATTGACTGTGCTTTTCTACTTGGCGGCTGGCTTGACTGCAGTCCCAGAGCAGTGGGCAGCCATTTATGCTGCGGTGCCCGGGGAGCAGTTGGGGGTTCAGTGCCTTGCTCAAGTGCACCTCAGTCGTGGTATTGAACCAAGTTAACGTTATACTGAATTTTCCTCATTTTGGCCAATGTAGTAAAACAAATGAGTAATTATCTCATATATTTGCTTTAAGCATTCACAAGGATTCTGGCTTTACATTATTGTTTGATTTAACCTTTCTCTCTTCCCTTTGTACGGTCAGGAGGGTTATGAGGACCCGCACAAGACCCTGCCCTCGCTTGTGGTGCATATAAGGGGGCTTATTGACGGCATTACCGAGGCTGACCTGGTGGAGGCGCTACAGGAGTTTGGCACCATAAGGTAACACTTATTAGAGCCCTGCACGGGCCTCAAATCTAGGCCCGAGCCCGGCCCTGACCCGAGACGCTCAGGCCCTAGCCCGACCCGTGTCCGACAGCTCATCAGAATTATCAGCCCGAGTCCGACACGAACCCGTGTTTTTATTTATTTATTTATTTTATTACACAGCAGAAGCCTGCCCTATTTGCAACAATAAAAAAAGGGGTCAGTTTTGTGTTATGTTTCTTTTCATTTCTTTATCAAGTTAATTTAGAAAAATGTTTGGAGCATTTTTTTAAAATGAAGATTTACGTTAATCAGCTGAGCCGACAGCGAGTAGCCTAAAACATTTAATCAATTAAGCCTCTCAAATTAACGCTAATACTTTACTTGGCTACAATAAAATCCATAGATATAAAACACTTCAAGCATATCACACACAGTTGGTTTAATATATGTTTATTTATTAAACCACAGTGAGTAAAATAAAAAAAAATTGAAATCCTGAGGCAGGCTCGCAACAGCGCTCGCAAACGAAATGAGAAATAGCCTACAATCTAAACAAATTAAATTAATTAAAAACAAACTTGCAGGTTATCTTACCTCAAAAATGCACCACAGAACATGTCCATTCTTTTTTCCATTAGTTTCCAACAGTTAAGCGAAAATAAAGCTGGTCAAATGAAAAGTTAGAACAGTCTCTTAAAGAGCATCGTGGAGAAAAAGAATAGCATCCAGAGTGGAAGGTTTTAACCCAGTCCTCCTCTCTTCTATCACTCTTCCCGCTGCGCTGAAGGCACGTTCGCTGCTGCTGCTGGCGGGAGACTAAACACAGAGCGAGCCAGTCTTGACAGTTGCGGTAGCAGGGTCTCGTGCTGTTTCCACCATAGCAGCACATCTCGTCCATCACCTTCCATGTTGTGATTGAGGCGCATGTATTGCTGTACTTCATCGTCGTCATCCTCGTCCTGCTCCACAATGTTTTCAAACTCGGCCAGCGCTCTCTTCTTTCCTGCGTGTCCCGCAACAACAGGTGCAGACACAGAAATGCTCGCCGCTGCATGAATCATCATTTTATAATTATTAGTTGGCCAACTAGGCTATGATTAATACATTAATTTAGAGGCCTATAATAGCTACTACTACAATAAGTGGATATAAGAGAAGTATAATCGTGGGTCGTGCTGACGGAAAAGCGTGCGTGCGTGCGTGAGAGTGTCATGTCAGTATGTCAGTATAATTATAACGGGTTGAATTATCAGATTATGAAAGTTATGAGGTTATGAAATGTCTATGTTTGTTTTTCTATCGTCGACGTCAACTTCTCATTTTTTTTTTTATTAATGTCTAAAAATATAAATAGAAGGATAACCCAAAAAAGGCCCGAGGCCCGGCCCGCATGTGAGCTATAACGTGAAAATTGTCCCGAAGCCCGGCCCTAGGGGCATAAATAAGTCGGGGCCCATCGGGCTCGGGCTGAAATGCAGGGCTTTAACACTTATGGGTAACACAGTGTAGAAAAGAATCGTCTTTGTGCCAAATGGTATACTCGATCCTTGTGGTTTTCATTTGGGTCCATTCTTTGGTGAGTTATAGGAATAAGTAAAAAATGTGTCTTTGGTGAATTTAGAGAAGTGGTAAAAAAAAAAGTTCCTTTTAAACTAATAGGGCTTGGGCGCTGCGTTGCATTCTGGGACGTGGTGACCATGTTGATGGCCTCGCGAATGTAAACATACAGCAAGTTGAACGAGAAGCAGAGTTGGGATAAAGAAAAAAGATGTTAAAATCGCGAAATGGTTGTGGGATTTATAGGCAGGGGTGTGATTCTTCCGGCTTTTCTGACCTGAAAGAGATGCTCTAGTAAATCATGCAAAAAAATTGCACCCCATGGGGGGTGGGTTCGGGTATTGGTAAACATAATGACCGCTCACCGCTGTCATCGTTTTTTTGTGCCTCTGATTCATGTCATCGTGTCACTCCGCAAGTAGTACAATAATTTGTCACGATTGAAGTTCAAAGTGTACGCGCACCGTTCTGAATGCGCACACACCCAACCATCTAATCACGTGAACAGCTTCAGTTGACTGACAAAGACCGTGAACACGGGTGATTCATGTAAGCAAATCCAATATATTGTCTTTCATTTTTATATGCAGGTCTAGTAAATCTATTGATCACTTTTGTCATGCTTCCATAACATTAATGTTAAATGATTCTGGGCTATATTAGCAAAGTAACGCCATGTTTGTTATTGCTTACTTCTAGCTAGAAAGTTTAGCAGCTTCTACAAGGCTCGAAATTGCCAACATTTTTAATTTCTTTATTGGTTTTTCTGCTGGGAACATCAAGTCAACGTATAATAACAATGATTTTACAAAATAATCGTTTCAACACAGTAATACCCCAATAAAACCCTCCCTCAAGTAAACAACCCACAGCCTCCAAAAAAAAACAACAGCAAATTACATAAATAATAATAATTAAAAAATAGTAATAATAACCAAAAAAAAAAATGAAAAAAAGATTTACACGCAATGTAGAGGCTGTTTTGACGGTTTTCCGTGTATACTTTTAAATTGACACTGGTTTTACTTAAATGAAACCGTAAAATGCTTGTGAAGTGACTGGTGATGTTGTATGTCCTCATTACTGCAAGCGTCATGCGCTTCAGTCTATATAGTAAACAAACCATTCATTCATTCACACAGAGACGCGCAGTAATGAGGACATACAACATCACCAGTCACTTCACAAGCATTTTACGGTTTCATTTAAGTAAAACCAGTGTCAATTTAAAAGTATTTGATTTGATTAATTTATGCTAACCTTGACAGATTCTGTGACTGTCCATATTAAAATGTAAGTTTCATTTTCATGACTGGATTTTGAGATTCCGTCCGCGTGTTCTGCTTCGCGGAAATCATAGCGCTGCATGCATCCAGAACCGGGTTTGAACGGGTCCTCGGTACTACCGGTACTTAAAGAAACCTGGTACCGTGACATTTTAATTTTTTTAGTACCGACTTGGTACCGAGGTACCGGGTCTTTTGACAACACTAGGGGAGACATACAATAGTTTGATCCAGGAAATAAAACGATCATCAAAACCAAAGCTTTCCATTATACGAAATAGATATCCCCACTCGACTCTATCAAACGCCTTTTCAGCGTCTAGTGCCAGAACCACTTCTGGCACATCTGAACTAGGCATATTGAGGATATTGAAAAGTTTCCTTGTATTAAAGAAAGAATGTCTTCCAATCATAAAACCTGTTTGGTCATCCGAAATTATTTGGGGCAAGACTTGTTGTAAACGCAACGCTAAAATCTTAGTTAAAATTTTATAGTCCACATTCAAAAGTGAAATGGGTCTATAGCTGCTACTCAGTAAAGGGTCTTTGTCTTTTTTGGCAATTAAAGTGATTGCTGCTAACGACAGGGTGGGAGGCAGGCAGCCTTTAGAAAAAGACTTGTTAAACATATTTTGTAACGCAGGTGCTAGGGATGCAGAAAATGCTTTATAAAACTCTGTAGTTAGCCCGTCAGGGCCTGGTGATTTGCCGTTCTGTAGAAGTTTGATAGCTTCCACCACCTCAGAAACTGATATTGGGTCACCAAGGGTCTTAGCCATGTTACTATCAATGTTGGGAAAAGTGATCTTATCTAAGGGCCATTCCCCATAATCAGAACATGAGGAAAGCTCAGAGGTATAAAGGCCTGTGTAAAACTCTAGGAAAATGTTATTAATTTTATGTGGATCATGAAACACGTCTCCTTGTGGCGACCTTATTCCATTAATCAGCCTTGATGCTGCTGATGCTCTGGCTTGATGAGCTAATAATTTACCTGCCTTATCACCTAGTTCAAAAAAATATTGCTTAGATTTAAGCAACTGCACTTCAGCCTTATTCGTGGTCAAAAGATCAAATTCCGTTTGTAAACGAAGGCGTTCTTTGTACAGATCTTTATTTGGATCAACAGCATACTGATGATCTAAACTTTGTAGGTTCTTAAGGATTGTATCTAATTTAAGCTTGTCAGCCTTGTTATTACCAGAAGAGTAAGAAATTATCATACCTCTCAAATATGCCTTAGATGCTTCCCAGAGAGTCCCTCTATTAATAATTGGCATATCGTTGACCTCAAAAAATAGGGCTATTTGCTCAGCCAAAAATTTCTTGAAATCATCATTAGCCAAAAAGAGAGAGGGGAAGCGTCAATGTTTGGGAGAATGTGTGATCTGAGAAATATTAATGTCAACAGAGGTGGGTGCATGATCCGAAATGACAATGCTGTGATATTCACAGCTCGATAAATTTGAAAGTAGTCTATTGTCTAATAGGAAAAAATCTATTCGTGAGTATGACTGATGAACGTGGGAGAAAAATGAATAGGCCCTATTAGTGGGAAATTTTAATCTCCAGGGATCGGACAGGCCCAATCGCCCAGCAAAGGTATTCAAAGTTTTGGCCGAGTTAGTTGATACACAAGGTCTGCTCGAAGATCGATCTAAAACAGTGTCTTGAACAAAGTTAAAATCACCCCCTATTATAATAGGTCTTCTGTCAATATCAGGAATGGATGAAAAGAAATTGGATATAAACTTGTCCTCATCCCAGTTAGGGGCATAAATACTTGCTATAACGATAGGCACATCTCTGAGTTTGCCAGTAATTAGGACATAACGCCCATTAGGATCAGACATAACATTAGCCAACTCGAAAGGGATACTTCTGTGAATAAGAATAGAATACCTCTTGCTCGAGCACTAAAATTTGAATGATATAAATGGCCCACCCATGCTCTTTTAAGCCGTTGAATATCACTTGTCTTAAGATGGGTTTCTTGAAGAAAGAACACATCCCCCCTAAGATGTTGGAGATGAGACATAATGCGGCTAATTTTAATATTATTGTTCACCCCTTTAACATTCCATGATAAGAAACTGGAACTCTCTTTAGTCTTAGCCATTATCAATCGGCCACATGACAGTTTCAAATCTGAGCCAAGCGCAAGAAAATAAAGGAGAAAAGAAACACTTCAAGGAAAATAAAATAAAATACAATAAAGCAATTTGGAAAGCCATAGCATTCAAAAAAGAAAAAGAAACAAAAACCCATTTCAAAATCCTAAATCCCATTCCTAACATATCAACCCAGAACCACGCAGAGAACCTGCTAAGCATCAGCATCTCATGCAATTTTTCAAAATTACAAAATTTACTATCAAATTGCACAAAGGACCCCGGCTCCACAAAAATATGCATTTTAGCCCATGAATGAAAAACAAAATTTAAAATCAGACTACCAGTAAACACAAAACAACGTTGTATATGACCCTTAACAGTCAGCATAAAAGTTCTCCTGGGCAGCAGATGTACAAAAATTACGGCCTTGTCAGTCTTATGATCATCCAGGAGCAAGATGAGCGAAAACTACGAATCTTGTATATCATAACAAATAGCTACGAACTTGTAGCGGTGTCCAGATATTGTATACTAGACAATAATATAAATGAAAAAAAAAATACAAATTAAATCCGAAACTCAGCATCGTGTGAGTAGTTGCGAGTAGCATTAGTCAGAAAAGTCAACAGCTCACGTAGCTTCTGTCAACTCGCGCCGGTGGGTTTTGATAAACTCACCAGCCTCATGAACTGACGATAAACGCCTCTTCTTACCATCCGACGTCGTGATGAAAAGTTTAGATGGGAAATGAAGAGACGGTCTCAGACCAAGCTGGTACAGCTCCTTCATCACTGCTCGGTATTCAGCACGCATCTCCAAAACTTCGGGACTGTAGTCCTCATTGATGAAGACCGGGTTGCCGCGATATTGAAGCTTTCCTCTTAGCTTGCGGGCTTCGCGAATCACCAAATCCTTGGTCTGGAACTTATGGAAACGAATTATCACAGACCTAGGTCTCTCCCCCGACTTTGGCTTCGCTGTGAGGGCGCGATGGGCACGATCCAATTCCGGAGGAGAGGTAAATAGGCTTGCACCAAAAATTTCCACTAAGAGCTCCTTAAAGAAAGTAGTCGGACGAGGGCCCTCAATCGTCTCAGGTAAGCCAAAGATTCGTATGTTATTTCTGCGGCTCCTCCCTTCTAGATCCACAACCTTGGCTTTGAGTTTAGCGTGTTTGTCAGTTAAAGCCGCAAACTTTGACTCTAGGGCTCCGACGCTCAGGCTGCTCGTGTCCGCATTTGCTTCAAGTGAGCAAAGTCTCTGCTCGTGGTCGTTTACCGTTGTATGTAAAATGTCGAGTCTCGATTCCAAGGTGGAAAATGCTGATTTAAATTCCGAAGACAATGCCGCCCGGTGTTCTTCCAACAGCGTCGTCAGGGTAGCAATATCTGCTAAATTCCCGCTAGTCTGTGTTTCGTCTTTCTTAACTTCGTCTTTCTTGGTGTTTTGTCTAGATTTCGAAGCCATTTTCGCCCCGAAAGTTTCAAAGTAGTAAGCTGACTGATTAAATGGATAATAAAGTCGATGATGGGCCAAAAAATAAACTTTAAATTGTAAATTGTGGGAGCACGGGCGAAATGCTGCTACTCCCCACCCATGTCAGCCGGAAGTCGAAATTGCCAACATTTTTGTCGCATATGCTCCTGAAATTTAATCTGTGCGACCTAAAAATATATTTGGGAGTAACGTTATATGTGCGGAGCATATGAGCATATCTGTCCACTAACGACACGTCCGATTTGCGAACTAATGACTCATTTGAACCGATTGACTTTAATGAATGCTTAAATCTGATCTGGGTCGAGTTTCCCAATAACAATGTATCTTCGCTCTGAAGAGCGCTCTCTACGTGCAAGGTTACAAACGCTCGCCGCAATTCCACGCGCTTTCCCCAAAAACTTTACTTGACATGAACGCATTCTACACAGATCTGCCAACCTGTATGCATTATGCGTACCGGCTACGCATTTTGACCTCAAAGTACGCTGGTACGATTTGTAACTCTAAAATATGCAAAAATCTAGTGACGCCTCTGTCCACGCGCAGTATTCAAAACAAGCAACAGATAAAGGTGAAAAGTTCAACAAATCATAACGTTTTTTGTTTGTTTTGCATTTAAATAATTTCTGCGTTTATTTCTCACCTAGTAGCCTATAGTTTATAGTTTCAGTTCAAAGCGGCTCGCGCTCGCCCCGTTAGAAGCTCTTACAGAGAAAGGCTGACAGAGACGTGCTGTTTAATGTGTTTGAGATGTGCTGTTTTCCTTAATGCTTGACTTACATTGCACATGTATATTCTGTAAATGTTAAAATCCAATAGAAAATTTCCATTTTGCTGTCAGAAGTGCATGAGTTTCAGCTTTAGCGATTCTCAGCTAAACTCCACAGACTTCATTTAGAAAGAGCGCACATGCGCTCCAAACAGACAGCGCTCAATGAAATTTGAGCGCAATAACTCTGACTAAAGTATACATTTTGATGAAATACTTGTAGCTGGACAATAAATGTGACATGTAGAATTTTAAACCTACAAGTAAGTGTATTTGTATGATAGCATTTTTTGCTGTCAGCAGAGGGATAGCAACAAAAAGATGAATGTTGAAATTTCCAGTATTTTGGATGAGTAACCCGAGAAATTTCCCTTATTTTCAATGTTGACTTAAGCTATATAAATTAATATTCAGATGTTATGGTCTCCGTGGTCGCGCCTCCAAGCAGGAAATTGGTGTAAAGTTAATCCATTCTCATTTTATTATCCCCATGGCGATTATGTGTTGCAGTATTACACCCAACAATACAGCAACGGTTTACCATTGTTGAAATAGATTTTTAATTTATCAAATTAAGACACGGATGAGAGGGAGTACGTCTAAACACAGCGCAGTAGTCCGAGTAGCGGTAAAGGAGGCCATCGACATGGCGGCCACGGCAAGTAATGACGTCATGACGCCCAAGCCCTATGGCACTCTACCTTTTTGACTCAAATGGCACTTTTCCACTACACAGTACCAGCTCGCCTCGGCTCGCCTTGACTCGGCTCTGTTTGGTTTTCCACTGTGTAAAAGTTGTACCTGTACCGGCTTCCAGGTACTTTTTTTCGTACCACCTCCGGCGAGGTTCCAAGCAAGCTGAGGCGATACTATAATGTGACGTGAAAACACAGCAGACTGCTGATTGGTCAGAGAGAATCGTCACTATTCACTGCGTCATCATTACACACGCCAGCAATAGTATCCAGATAGTATTCAGAATAACCCCGCCATTTTTAAAAAGTTTGGCCAGAGATTCCGTGATATATCCAATATATCCCGAGGATCAAAATCAACATGCACTCGATTTCCTCCATTGTCCTGTGTGTGTGGGTAGCGGGTGTGTGTGTGTCGCGTAGAAGATTACGTCACGGCAGTTTCCTGCAGTGTCGCTATGACAACCAGGTACTATTGTGGAGGTACTATCTGCAATGGAAAACGGAGCGAAAAGCGAGCCGAGTCGAGCTGGTACTGGTAATGGAAAAGCACCAAAAGTCTCCCCGTTGAACACAATATTCAATATTACTCACCTCCCAGTATGTCTGGAAAACACAGCTTGTTTTTAAAAAAAAAATGTAATGAAATAACTTTATCCTTTATCCTCCTTGGAAGTGTGAAGCTAAGAGTCTGTGTATATCCATCTGTTTTTTAGTTATGTTGTGTTAATGCCAAAGAAGCGTCAGGCACTGGTGGAGTTTGAGGACATGAACGGCTCCAGTAACGCAGTGACATATGCTAACAGTAATCAAATCTACATCGCTGGCCGGCCATCATACATCAATTACTCTACCAGTCAGAAAATCTCCCGGCCCAGCAACTCTGATGATACACGGAGCGTCAACAGTGTACTGCTCCTTACCATCATGAACCCCATTTATGCGATTACCACGGTAAGTTGTTTTGATGACACCCATCGTGATGTAGCTGAGTGGACTCTATTCCCTTACTGTCTACAGTCGTGGCCAAAACTTTTGAGAATTACATAAATATTGGAAATTGGAAAAGTTGCTGCTTAAGTTTTTATAATAGCAATTTGCATATACTCCAGAATGTTATGAAGAGTGATCAGATGAATTGCATAGTCCTTCTTTGCCATGAAAATTAACTTAATCCCAAAAAAACCTTTCCACTGCATTTCATTGCTGTCATTAAAGGACCTGCTGAGATCATTTCAGTAATCGTCTTGTTAACTCAGGTGAGAATGTTGACGAGCACAAGGCTGGAGATCATTATGTCAGGCTGATTGGGTTAGAATGGCAGACTTGACATGTTAAAAGGAGGGTGATGCTTGAAATCATTGTTCTTCCATTGTTAACCATGGTGACCTGCAAAGAAATGCGTGCAGCCATTATTGTGTTGCATAAAAATGGCTTCACAGGCAAGGATATTGTGGCTACTAAGATTGCACCTAAATCTACAATTTATAGGATCATCAAGAACTTCAAGGAAAGAGGTTCAATTCTTGTAAAGAAGGCTTCAGGGCGTCCAAGAAATTCCAGCAAGCGCCAGGATAGTCTCCTAAAGAGGATTCAGCTGCGGGATCAGAGTGCCACCAGTGCAGAGCTTGCTCAGGAATGGCAGCAGGCAGGTGTGAGCGCATCTGCACGCACAGTGAGGCGAAGACTTTTGGAAGATGGCCTGGTGTCAAGAAGGGCAGCAAAGAAGCCACTTCTCTCCAAAAAAAACATCAGGGACAGATTGATCTTCTGCAGAAAGTATAGTGAATGGACTGCTGAGGACTGGGGCAAAGTCATATTCTCCGATGAAGCCCCTTTCCGATTGTTTGGGGCATCTGGAAAAAGGCTTGTCCGGAGAAGAAAAGGTGAGCGCTACCATCAGTCCTGTGTCATTGCCAACAGTAAAGCATCCTGACACCATTCATGTGTGGGGTTGCTTCTCATCCAAGGGAGTGGGCTCACTCACAATTCTGGCCAAAAACACAGCCACGAATAAAGAATGGTACCAAAACACCCTCCAACAGCAACTTCTTCCAACAAACCAACAACAGTTTGGTGAAGAACAATGCATTTTCCAGCACGATGGAGCACCGTGCCATGAGGCAAAAGTGATAACTAAGTGGCTCGGGGACCAGAATGTTGAAATTTTGGGTCCATGGCCTGGAAACTCCCCAGATCTTAATCCCATTGAGAACTTGTGGTCAATCCTCAAGAGGCGGGTGGACAAACAAAAACCCACTAATTCTGACAAACTCCAAGAAGTGATTATGAAAGAATGGGTTGCTATCAGTCAGGATTTGGCCCAGAAGTTGATTGAGAGCATGCCCAATCGAATTGCAGAGGTCCTAAAAAAGAAGCGCCAACACTGCAAATACTGACTCTTTTGCATAAATGTCATGTAATTGTCGATAAAAGCCTTTGAAACGTATGAAGTGCTTGTAATTATATTTCAGTACATCACAGAAACAACTGAAACAAAGATCTAAAAGCAGTTTAGCAGCAAACTTTTTGAAAACTAATATTTATGTAATTCTCAAAACTTTTGGCCATGACTGTACTATTGCATTAAAGCTTATTCTCATCTCTGTTTCTGCAATTTCATTTCTTGTCTGTAGGATGTTCTCTACACCATTTGTAATAACTGTGGACCTGTGCAAAGGATTGTGATCTTCAGGAAAAATGGAGTTCAAGCCATGGTCGAATATCCTTGATCAAAATCTTCTCTAATGTGGTTTAATGGTTTCTGCACAAGAATAAAGCTCAAGCCCCATCAGTGTGTAGTTTATACTGCATGCTCTTGTTTACAATCAAAATATCATTCTCCTTGACTTTTGGTCACATTCGACTCTGTCCAGAGTGCACAGAGAGCCAAAGCATCTCTCAATGGAGCTGACATCTACTCAGGCTGCTGCACCCTTAAAATTGAGTATGCCAAGGTTAGTACCCCAAAATATTACATGTAGGATACCTCTTGTGCTGTACAGTGCCCTCTGCAGGCCTGGAGTCAGTTGCATAAACAGTAGTATTGTTAAAGGTCCCGTTTTTCGTGCTTTTTTGAAGCTTTGATTCTGTTTACAGTGTACACATAACATGTATTCATGTTTCGCATGTAAAAAAACACAGTATTTTTCACACAATTCACCTATCTGTATACCGCTGTTTTCACTGTCATAAAAACGGGCTAATGTCTTCCTTGTTCTATAAAGTTTATCCTTCAGAAATACGTTACGAGTTCTGATTGTGCCAGTGGTTCCTGTGTTGTGATTCGACACCAGCTTAGCGCACGCAGCCCTACTGGAAATGCGATTGGGCTAGTTTTGAGAAGCAAGTGGGCAGGATTTGTTTTGAAAACCTGGCAATCCTGATCTGAACCATAGACAGTAAAAGAACCCACGTGCTGGAGATGTACTTATAATCACAGGAGCGATTTTACTGACGAGATGCGCATGAAAATCGCATTTGATTTTTTTGCACAGCCCTAACATCTAGTTAACAAAGCTAAACAGCGTTGCCCTTTGTGTAATAAGTTACAGAAACTGTTAAACGCACCAACTTAAATAATAAAATACACTTAACAGTTGTGGTCCATAAACTACGTCTTCTCCAGACAAAGAGGGAACTGCTCCATCTTTCAAGAATAATCTTTGTGCGAATCCGGCATTAAACTGATCGAGATTGAGGAAGCTCGCTGTCCTCAGTGCTGTACATAGTTTTACATGTGGATTATAATTTTCGGGAACCGAGTTAAACACAAATTGTAACCGTTGATCTCTAAGTACAGCGTCCCTGCGAAGGCCAAACAAAGATGATTGGACTCAGAGATGAAAATAACAGCGTTTCGATGACATGGCGACAAACACAAACGCAACTCGGAGCGCAACAAGACCACGCCCCCTTTTTTGGGTATTCATGTGGGCGGAGGTTAGTCAAAAAACGGTTTTAGTGACGTCATTACTGCAGGAGCAAGAGGGATGTAGTCCAAACGGGTCGTTCGTTGTAGGGGAATTCTGTTAAATAAAATATCTTGCTTGGCATTGAACTTTGAACTTTAGAATTTTACAGATATTATTTATACTCTAACAACAACATTACACACTAACTAAAGTTTAAAACATGGGATCACGAAGAACGGGACCTTTAAGATTGTCTTAAGAACTGACTAACTATCAGTTAGCCAAGTCATAACCAGTCTTCAAATTAGATCTTTAAAAAATACGACCACACTTGCATATTAAAAAAAACAAATTAAGACTAATATAATAATATAATATATAATGTAAGTAGTTTATGCAATCAATTTCTTCATTTAAAAAGTTAACTACTGGTGCTCAGTTGGTAGGCTTCTGAGTGAGCCTCAATATGGCTTAAAATTATTTACATTTGTTTTATATGTGATTTCTAAACCTGTAAAATTCATGTCTTTAAAATCTCATTCAGGTCAAATGACACACATGTTGATGACACATTTGAAATGGTTGTGACTACATATTACCCTGATTACAAATGAAAACTCACTTTTTTTATTGTATAGCCAACCCGTCTCAACGTCTTCAAAAACGATCAGGATACTTGGGACTACACCAACCCCAATCTGAGTGGCCAAGGTACAGTACATCTCATCCACTCTGTCTGTGCTGCTTATGGTTTATGGGGATGTGTGTGTGGATAAGCCTACTAAAGTGACGTCTTGGAAAGTTTAATGTACATTTTTTTTTCCCAAGGATGTCACTTCAGTAATGCTGCTTTATTCTTGCATTCCTTCTGTTTGGATTACAATACAAATATTTACACAGTTGTAGATGCATTTAGATGTCCTTACATGGAAATGCGATCTTGCACATATGCAAAAAGAACAAGCGCCTTTAAAAAAACACATCCGTTCATTTAAACCAAAAACATGCATTTGAGTGGGCCTGATTATCATATTGATGGCAGAAGCGCACATCCTTCTTAGCTCTTACTGATATACACTCGTCTGTTGCGCATGTCACCTGTTTCAAGTGTTTCTCATATACACCGAAATCCTTAGGATCAGGCACTCTTTCACTTGTACTCACTAAGCATGACACTGCATCTAGCTTGTTACATGATGGAGATTTGATTTTTTTTTTTTGCATTGCAGTAGAGCAGGGTGCAGAAAATTGATATAGCTCAACATAGTTTAGCTCAAATCCCAGTTAAACATTGTACTAGCTGACCTTTAGGATCGCTAGAAATTTCCTGGTGGGTGAGCATATTGAAGCTAGACTTCTGCTGGATGAATAACCATCCATGAGCAGGATTGGACCCCTCAGCAATAGGGCAAATACTTGCCTGAACATGGTCGTAGAGCCAGGCTTGATGTAAGAGATAGGTAGATTTATGAACGCAGAGATCCACAATGGTCCAGGCAAAATGTAATGAATCACGCAGGAACCAATGTTACCCAGATTCACTGTTCTAATGTAGATTTTGCATTCAGAATGCTTTTTTTTCAGGCAGAGATTATGTAAATGTTTTGCTTTGTAGGATCAAATTCACATTCGATTTTTAGAACTCCCAAATGTGGTTTATATTCAGTTTTCTCCTTATTCAAATTGTCTATGTATTAGGTCTCTCAGGGTAAAACTGCTGAGCTTTTTTACTTCTGAGTTGAGATACATTAAGCTCCTGTGCTTGAACTAGCTGCTGAACACATTTTACATCCAACAAAACATTTCCATCTACTTAAGTTTCTCTGCAAGACACACTCGCAGCAATTCAACAGGCCACATGGAACAGTGAAACGGAACTTACAACAACTTTAAACGCTTCAAAGATGGCAATTTCACTCATATCGAAGTCACACGGATAAAAAAACAACAAAAAAACACTCAAGATATCCTTCATACTCCGCTAACATCTCCATTCTCTACAAAGGTGGCGGACATCTTAACGACACATTTAGGGGAATGGGTCTAATCTCTTTGGATAACACATTACAGCCAATCACCGAAGACCTTCGCACATCAACATCGACTGATCGAGCAGCAAACACATGAAGCAAAGTGGTACAGATACACAGAACAACAGAGAAGAATAACACAGATATTTCCTTCGCATTCCCTGCCTAATGTTGTCATGTTTCTTGGGTGTTTGGGCTACTATTGCTCTCGCTTCTTTCCTCTTTCCTGAGAACATCATGCAAACATGCAAAGCTGACATAACAGTGACAACACACCAGATCAGGATTGCTACAACACAAGCGCCATGGTGTGAGACGGCCAAACTGACACTGCCATGACAACACACCAACAAACAAATCGTTTGAGATTTACGCAGAGATCAGCGGGTCGACATTATCATCGCGACACAAGTCAAGATTGCTCCAACACAGCGGCGGTCTCGTTGCACGTAGCACGACAAGTTGAGATCGTCACTACTCACCCAGCAAAGAGCAGATATTTTTCTATACTTAACTCGCAGAGATGACATCGACTTCACACCGTGACACATCCGAAACCGCATGTTCACAGGCTACATGCTCTGACATCAACGTGTGATTGTCGCAAACACATCTTGCTAAATATAGCGAAACGCACCAGACAAGACACTACGGGCGACACTAGCGACAATACACCACTGTAACACATGGGAAGGACCGCAGCTGCCCTCCGATCACACAGTCAGATCCTCCCAAAGCCCTGTCTCTTTGTGGACTGAAGTGCTTTCTATCTCTCATTTCTCCATCCCTTCTTCTCCTCCTCCTCTTCCTCTCTGTGTTGAATCTGTTTTATTCATTGAGCACGGCTGACCGTGTTCTGATCCCTGTGTGACGCAGGTGTGGATTAGTCTGACCGCTGGTGTGGCGTCTCTTCTAAGCTCAACACCGTCTGCTGTCTGCTATTCACCTTTACTACTACTACTACTACTACGGTAAGAACCGGTGTGCCTGGAACGCACCGAAAACACACGCAGCGGACTAGGAGAAATGTCCTCAGGAACTGAATGAAAACTAAATCATCAGGAGTAGGGCGACTGGTAAAGAACATCATACTTCCATGGTGCCTGCAGCATTTGTTTTTTAATGGGTGTGTAGCAGACTGCTCATTCAAACTGTTTGTCCTGGCTGGATCAGATGGAACTTGATTGGTAAGATGTGTTGCACACTTTTGGCATGAAGTGAAGACCCTTGAATAACACTCGAGTGGATCTATGCAGCTCTTGTTTAATTCCTTTCAGACTCTTTTAGTGGAAAAAGTGAATATTTTTAATGTTGTGTTTTATTTTTAGCAGGTAACATTTCCCATGGGAGTGAAAACTTAGAATTCTTCTAGTTTGATCAGGCACTTTTTTTTTTTTTTTTGGACATAAAATGAAAATTCATTTTGTTTTTCTAAATGCATGGTATTTCTCTTGAGAACACTTCATCTGTGCATATGTTGATTTGTTTTTGATCATTTAAGTTTTAATCGAAATGCCATAATCCGGTCTTCCATTAAAATGACAGACTTCTCTTTGGTGACGTATGGTGATGTTTTCCTATCATTCTGTCCACTTAAATCCAGCCCTTTTCTTATGATTGACTCCAAGCTCTTATTTAGATCTGCCTTCATCCAATCAAAAACTGATAGATTGAAACAATTCCTGCTCTCCTTTTTTGCCCTTTTAGTTAATCTGTTTTACGCAGATGTCCCAATAAAGAAAATATTTATTTTTATTTTATCACAACTTTTTATCTTGCTCCAAAAAGACCTTGCACCTTATATTAATCAGCAGTTTTGTTCATTTGTCTAGCTTGAGTCAACATGAAAGCAACTCCCATTTACTCTTCTAAGTCTCTTTTCTAGGCTTTTATTGTGCAAGATTTATCGGTGCACATTATTCCACATGCACATTTTGTTTCCATGTCAAATATATAACAAAAACATTTGAATAGGACAAATAAAATAAAATGGGTTGCAACAGTGTTTCATGTTGACTTAAATATAAGGACCCTTATAACACTTCCTGAAGTTTTTAGTATTTTATAAAATTTAAGCAAAACGCTCAACTCTTCTGTATTCAGTTAAGTTCCTGTCTAAAATATGTAGGAAAATTTGTTAATCACTATGTATTGTTGTAGTAGCCATTTCTGTGAAATCTTGTATTTTGATATTGATGTGGTTTGGGTATAATTTTTCTGTAGAAGATCATTTGTCGTGATCTTGCAGGCAGACAAACTGTTTTAACCATAACAAGAACTCAGCTACTTGACTGAAGTGCTTATTTTTTTAAGACCACTTATTTCTGGAAGAGACCTTTAATTTATTAATACATGCTGTGCTTTTGAACACCTCTTGGTACCTGTGGTTTTTATAGTCTGAACCAAGAGTAATGCACAAATGCATATTTAATTTAGAAGGAATCGTGTTTGTGTATGTAATTTTAGTTAATTTAATCTGTTGTGTATACCTGTCTGTGCAGATACTGATGCAGATGGCAATTGGAACAATTCACAAGGTGTGTGTTTGGTTGTGAGGTCTGAGAGAATTAAATTTTTTCTTCATTAGTGTAAATGTAGCTGAATTTATCTTTGATCGACCTGATATGCCATTAAAAAAATCTCCATTATGGCTTAGTTTTGCAGTAGTATTAGCACCTAATGCTCACTGCATGTCACTCCCAGAACTGCACAGCCTTTCCTTTTCATTTGTGTTTGCACTCTTGATGTTCATAGCAGATGAGATGTTGTATTGTTGTTCTGTCTCTCTTTCTCAGACCCCAATGGTAACCCAAACAAGCGGCAAAGGCAGCCAGCACTGCTGGGGGATCATCCACCTGAATATGGTCAGTCTAATACACACTGTCAGAGATAATTTGTCTGGAGGCACTGAAGGTTGTACCTCTTGCTTTATAGGTGCTTATGGTTTATATTGAATTTTTCTTCTAGGTGGTCCTCAGGGTGGCTATGGTCACTATGATGACACCTATGGACCACCTCCCCCACCCCCTCACTACGAGGGCAGGCGCATGGGGCCCCCAATGGGACGTGGCCGTGGCGGACCCCGGTATGGTGGGGCACAATACGGACACAGACCTCCTCCGCCGGACTACAGCGCTCATGCTGACTCTCCTGTGGTAATGGTGTACGGTCTTGAGCCCACCAAGATCAACGCAGACAGAGTTTTCAACATTTTCTGTCTCTATGGCAATGTGGAAAGGGTGAGTGAGGTTGAGCTCATGAGCTTCAGCTGAAAAACCAATGGTGATATAATTTTTTTTCAAATGTCTTTGAATGGCATCTCTTGTGCTCGCCAAAACTCCATTTGTTTGAACAGAAATACAAAATAATATTTTTGTGGAAAACAGGATACTAAATTTTTGAGGGGGATTCTTGGAATAGAAAGTTCAAAAGAACATGATTTATTTGAAAAAACAAAAACATTGAATGTTATGAAAGATAATTTTGAGTAAATGTGTCCTTGCTGATTGTATTGAATATTTTGTGTGCTCAGGTGAAGTTTATGAAGAGTAAACCAGGTGCTGCAATGGTGGAGATGGGAGACTGCTATGCCGTCGACAGAGCCATTTCACACCTGAACAACAACATGCTGTTTGGACAGAAACTCAATGTCTGGTGAGTACAATGGGATTGTGTGTGTGTATATATATATATACAGCCTTCTGTTCATTATTTAAATGTATTTATTCTTTAAAATAAATATTTTTACATTTAATAAATGTGCCAGACCTCAAAGTTGTTTCTCAGTGCAAGACAAATAAAACTAAATTTGCATGATTTATCTGTTTGTGTGTACTACATAGTAGTTGTTTTTGTCTGCAGTGTATCCAAACAACAGGCCATAATGCCGGGTCAGTCATATCAGCTGGAAGATGGCAGCTGTAGTTTTAAGGATTTCCATGGCAACAGAAACAACCGTTTCACCACCGCTGAGCAGGCCGCCAAGAATCGCTTCCAGCAGCCCAGCAACGTACTGCACTTCTTCAACGGTCAACCAGACTGCACTGTTGAAGCGTTCCATCAGGTCAGAGGTGTTATCTGTCATTGTTATATATATGTGTTTATGAAATGTTTCAGTGTATGTTTTTTTTTGTAAGCTTAATCAGAAACATAAATATTCCTTCCCTCTTGCTACAATTCTCAAGTTTTTTTTTCTCCATTCTCTCCAATAGCCATTTCACTTATGTCAAAATAGAAAGAAAAAAAAGATATTCCAGTTTCAATTTGGACAAAAATGGCTTCTGCTTTTAATGATATGCGTGTGTGGAATTTTATTTTAATCATCTCTTCTGGGTTTTTATCAACAGATTTGTGATGAGTTGGAAATCAAGACTCCAGTCAGCGTCAAACTGTTCACTGGCAAGAGTGAGTTACTTATGAGTTTGTGTTTGTCTATAGACCATTTACTGTGTGTGAATTATATGGTAAAGTTTGGTGTATGATTGGTTCTATATAAATACGTGTGTGTGTGTGTGTGTGTGCGTTTGCTCTTGTGTTGGTGGAACCGCAGGTGAGAGAAGCTCATCTGGTCTGTTGGAGTGGGAGTCAGTAAATGATGCAATGGAGGCTCTTGCAATGATTAACCACTACCAGATGAAGAACCCTAGTAAGTACTCACTAGCCTGGTGACGGCACAGTTTTGTACTGTTCTAGGTTTATAAACTGTTTTGCTCTAACCATAAATCACGTTGTTCCTTAAATCTCATCTTTCTCTCTTTTTCCTCAGGCGGGCCTTACCCATACACTCTTAAACTGTGTTTTTCAACCGCACAGCATGCCAACTGAACCCATTATAACAACCACTAACCTTTGACTCCCAGTGACCTTTTGAGCGCAGCACTATAACATGTCTTAACTCTTGACCTGGAGGGAAAGAGATGGGACTGTTAAGATAACCTTATTTCCAGAATAAGACTGGATTCAAAGTTTTGTATGTTTCATGTTTCATTAAAAAAAAAAATTTATATTGTATTTTTTTTTCTTTTTTTTCTTCTTCTTGTATAACAGTAAATTTGTGTGACAATGTAATAAATTAGTGAAGATGTCACGGTGAAGAGTTTGTTTCTTGTGCATGTTGGCTTACATCAGTGAGATTGTTTTTGTGTGATTACAGAGACAGCCAAGCAACTAAACACCAAAATCCAGTCATAATTTTTTGTGAATTGAGATGCATACGTCAACTGAAAGTTGAATAAATAAGCTTTCCATTGATGTACGAATTGTTAGGATATGACATTTTTTGGCCGAGATACAAATCTGGAAAATCTGGAATCTGATGGTGCAAAAAAAAAAAAAAAAAATCCCAAATACTGAGGAAAAACTGGTTTTGTGGTCCAGGGTCACATATGTGGTTACAGTAAGGTAAACTGGACAAGGGAGTCCAGACTATAAAAGCACGTGTTGAGCTCAAGTTTTGGTTACACCACTTCTATACACCACGTATGAATTCAGTTAACCTTTTTAATCTGTAAAGTTATAAAGCTTGTTCTTGGAAGTGTAGTTAGTAACATTTGGTGTCAGTAAGACTTTCTTTTTACAAAATTAATACTTATGCAAGAATGTATTAAATTGATCAAAAGTGACAATAGCAAAATTTGTTTTCTATTTGAAATAAATGCTGTTCTTTCTGACTTGCCATTCATCAAAAATATTAAGCAACACTACATTAAACTGTTTCCTAAGCACCAAATCAGAATATTAGAATTATTTCTGAAATGGGTTATACTGAAGACTAATAGCCGCTGAAAATTTGAGTATAAAAAAATATCTTTCAAAGGCATTAAATCTTACCAACCTTTTTTTTTTTTTACTAAACGTTTTGAATGGTAGTTGTCTTGTAATTGGTATTTTCACATAAACTGTTCTACACAAGATACATAACGTGCTTTTGGATATTCTTGCGAGTTACATGGTCATTACTTGTCAGCTTTGTGACCTTCTGGACCAAAAATATAACAGTATACAGTTATGGTAATTAAAAAAAGAAAAATGGTACTGGGATAAGAGTAATGACCAGATATATTTGTCTAGTCTGCTGAGGGTCCAACAGTAACTAGCTGCAGACCCGAGAGAGCCAAGCATGACAGCAGTTTCAGACCAAGCCTCAGGCTGCACAAACGTCAAGCCTGATCTCAGGATCTTTGAAATGCACTGCGACACTGATACAATGTTATCTAAGGGCGCCCTCACCTGGGAAGAGGAAACCACAACACCACCTACCCACAGAAACTTGAGAAATATCATGAAACCAAATCAAGTGTGTAACCTTCAGTAAACTAAAAATGGACCAACACTGATTACATGTCTTATTTGTAAGGGTATACAAATTCTTGACAAATATCCCCTTTCCATATACAGACTAGCAATAGAAAGTAGGAAATAATAGTTTTGCCAGGTTATAATGTCAAGCACTTCAGTCCCATAAATAATAATTTAAATATATCTATTATTTCAATAGAACATTCATCAACAAGGAAATAAAAACTAGTTTGGTCCACTTTTTTTTTTACACAGGGTCTTTCAATGGTCTGTTTTTAATTGAACAACTTATGCAGAGCCAATAGGTTCAGAAATGAGGTCACAATATGAACAAGAATTGCTTGTGATCAATAGGATGTAAGATTAAATAAGTCTGGAATCAAACATGGCACCAGCAAGGAGACATTTTCATTTTATAGTCATTGCACTGGTGCAAAATTCAAGGAAGAATAGGTCTGTTTTTAAAACCCTTTACTCAAGGGTGACATCACTCTACAGCAAAGACTACTCACCCAGCAAAATACTGCTTGCAGAAATGCCTGCTAGATGGAAAATTTGATATTTAACTCTTTACCTTCCTTTGAAATAAAAACAAATATCTTTCACTTAAAAGTCATTGTCAAGTTTCTGCACTGCTCAGTTCATTGCTGATTGAAATAGACCCCTCTTCACCATCTTGGTTTTTGATTGACTGGTCTTCTGAAGAAACAGGCAATCTTCATACTAAAGTGGACAATCTGTGAAGAACAAGATCTGCTGTTGTTTTCAGACTGCGCTGTTAGGGATAAAAATACAGAAAATTAATTAATACATCAAAGTAATGATAATAAATCAGCTCAGTGATAGTTACCTGTAGGATATGCAGGCCTTTTAAGGTAAGAACGGCTAGCTCTCTCAGTCCATCACCATCCAGGTCAAGATAAATCAGTGACAGCAGAGGACTTTTAAAACTCCGTCTCCACAGCAGCTGTAACTTATCTTCAAAAGCTCCCGTTGGTTGGGGAAATTTGTAGCACAGTAGATCCTGCAGGTCACAAATTGAAAACACAATTTTATGCCTACTGGTAAGCTGCTGGAATATCAATTTATGCATTTTAAACTCTTTAAATTCAATGTGGCATACGTTTGTTCTCTAGCAAGTGTTTCAGTTCTTTAAATCCAGCACTGTACCTGTCCATATGTTCCCAGCAACAACTCATGCTGTCCATCAAAGTCCAGATCAACAACAAGAGCACAGAGAACTGCATCGCACTGGTCGCTTTCTGCCAAACACTGCTGTCTGCTCAGTCCATACTTCTCCACATCCCTGAACACGCACACATTTTTTTTACACTCTACCAGAAACATGGTGCAGAATAAGCAACATACTAACCAGCTACTGACCTGTAAACAACAGCCATTTCTATTGCACTGGTCACTAATAGATTAAATGTTTCCCTTTGACTGCCTGTCAGAAAAAAAAGACGAATAAAGACCGATCAATAACAATAGTGTGGAGGTCTTACCTGTCATTAGTAATCTTGCATAAAAATAAATAAAGCTTAACTCATTAAAAATGTTTTTGAACTTCATATTCATCAAAGGATTCCTGAAAACCACAAAAATGTTTCTTGAGCAGAAAATAACGATTTACGAGATGCTAAAGACTGAAAATTCAGCTTTGCCATCTAAAGGAATAAATTGCATTTTACATTTTAAATTGCATTTCTGATCAAATACATTTTATGGTGAGCAAAAGAGACTTTCAAAAACATAAAATAAAAAAATGGAACCAACCCCAAACTTGTGAACAGTATTATATGCATTTCTGTTTGAAGCCCTCAAACTCTAAATTTAAGACTACAAATGAATTCAGAGTGATCTGAATGCAAGTATTCACACTCTGCACTCTAGACATGATAGACAAAGGCCTAAATAGTGTCTTTATTTTAAGTATGGTTGATGACTGTGACCATTCAGTGATAAACTGTATCACTCACTGTTAGTGTCAGTGCTCTGGTGTGGCTGTTTCAAAGGGAACAGCAACACAGTGGAGATGGGACTGTCATGCTGCACACGCCAGTTTTGGAGAATCTCTAATAAGGCAAATGCACAGAGAAAGCCAGAACTGTTATCATAACCATATTACATTTGAAGAAGAAGAGGAAAGAGTGTACGGTAAGTGTGTTTCTCACCAGGTCCCTTTTGGTTGACAAGAGAAAGTCCCACAGAACCATTCTGACATCCAAACGCAGTGAGGCGCCGGTTTTGATCAATGCTCAAAACATTTAACCATAACACACTGCAGTTTAACCAAAAAATTCTAATTACCACCAAACATCTTACAAAAGTCTAGTCATCCAAACTTGACACACTCACTTGCTTGGCAGCTCCTGAAGTTCAGGAAAGAGTCTTTCTACTGGTTGTTCCTCAAACTGGTGCAAAGATGCATTCTACTATCAGACATTGAAAATGAAATTGCAATCTTTAGTACAAGAGTATAAGAGAAGTACAAATCAAAGCATCAACAATATGAAGCCATTACTCGGACTACATTTTATAGGCTGACCTCTTTGTAAAGATGTATGAAATGATCATGCCCACTGAGGAGAAACACAGTCTCACCGGATCCATCTCCACAATGCACCCTGCAAATCAAACGTGAACATCAATGCAGTTTCAACTTTCAGAAGTACAAATAACAAAACAGTGTTTCATGTATTCAAATATTAAAAATGCCAGCATATAAACCTTGCAGCTTATTTTATACAAACATAAAAAAACACAATGACATACTCGGTGTGATAAATCAGGAAGGGGGTGAACTGGAGCTCCAGGTTCAGACAGCTTTCTGTCAACAGGATGAAAGCCTCAGATTATACAGCATAACATATTAATCTCATTTGCTCCTTTGTAACTATAACGTTTGTCATTTATCAATGGCCTCTGATCTAAATAAGTAAAAGTTCACATACTAATATAGGTATAACGTAATCACGTAATAATGAAACACACCTTAATGAAGGTGATTCATACGACCATTACTCTTTTAGGAGCAGATTTGTTGAAGGCGTCAATAGAGACTATTTCTGCGTCCACTGTATTAACAGAAAAGAGAAAAAAATAGCATCGGACAGCTAAATCCTAAGGCTATCGAAGCAAACGAACTGGCGTTCACCTGGTATATATGTGAACTTAATCTCTCTGGCCACAGGTCTGATTTTCCTCTGCTGGTCCTGATCTCTGAAGCACACTACTTTCCCCCTTCAGGGTCGCTGCCAGAAACTCCTGCTCGCCTGCCTGGCAGAGTCCGTATATGTTACTCTGCGAGGGAAAACGACTAAAACTGTCTTCCACAAATGGACACACGCTACCAGAAACATATCCATATCCGGCTACCATTTTATATCCGGTAACATATTACAGATAATCACAACCAAAAATAAAAACAGACTGAGTTGAACCTTACTAGACTGCCACTCTACTGGCAAAAAGTAACATCCGTATGTGGGCGGGTTTGTGAGTAAATTTGACCAATCATCTGCGTTTTTCGCATCGCTTAACAAATCGGAGGTTTCGACGTGAGGTTGACGCCATCAGCTGTCGCCGACAATGATATCAACATTAAGTTTTTTTTTTTTTTGGTCAATGTAATATTCCATACCGGTTTGTTTCTTGCTCACTGCTCTTTTGTCTAATTATTTTAGTGGTTAAGATAATAAATTGAAACCAGTGGGTTAATGCAATTGTGCTAATAATTTATTTCTGTTTCCGACGGAAAAGAAAAGTGGCATCCTACAGGGGGCGAAATTACATTTATAATTATAAACTCATTTACTTTCCTTATTAAACCCTACTTTATATCTACGTTTGAAGACATGTGTCTGTATTGATAAGAAAAATATTAACTATACAACAGATTCACTAAAACACGATATTAAAATTGGCAGCCATCAACTGAATGAAAATCTCTTGTCAATCAGTCAATCAATCAATCAAAGTATTAGGTAGCCTACATTTGAGCATAACAACATTATAATTTGCAGTTTGAAAAAAGATACTACTTTTGACAGGCTTAATGCTGAAGTGACGTCTAAATTAAATTACATTAATTAGGAAGTAGTACGATCACAAAGGCATTTTGCAATACTAATATACAGCATTGTCTGATGTATGATATCCCGAAGTGACAACAATTGGGTTAATTAGATTAGACACCAATTAATTACTTTTAAGTCAAGTCAGGTCACCTTTAGTTAGTGCTTTGCTTTTAACAGTATAGATTCTGTCAAAGCAGCTTTTCAGTATCGAATATGAAAAAAGTGTTTCAATGATGCAGAAGGACATAGTAAACACTTAATTTTCAGTTAAAGGCTGTTGGACATTGAATTCAGTGATGTCATCATCCAGTACAGTTCAGTAAATTTAAATAAATTGGATAAATGAACAGAATCTCCACTAGAGGGACAGACAAGCTGTCAATCAGTTATTGGGGCCCTCAGCATACAGCCCCACTGACATTAAAACCCTTTTAATCCGTCACCCAAAGTCTGTCCACAATGGGACGTTTTGTCTTCATCTGAAAGTAACTGCCTCATCACAGCATCTTCCAAAAGAAACACATCTACTACTGCATTAAAAATTGCTCACTAGCTGTTTTTAATGCCTGTATTAAGTGATTACATCACTGATTTGACAGGGATTAAAGTAGTTGGAAAAAGTTTTGTATACAAATTTAGCACATACTGAACATTGATGAATCTTTTGTCTGATTGTGCAGAATATTTTATATATGCATGCTTAACTCACATTGTTCAGAGAGCGTGTGTTTGTGTTTGTGTGCGTGTGTCCGGCGTGTGCGTTTCTTTGGGGATTAAAACTGTGTGAGTGATTGGTGCTGACAGCGGTCTGTGTATTACTGGCTGGCCTGCAGATTAAGCCGCTCCTTTTTAGACTGCCTAATCTGGATTAACTCATGCAGTGTGCCTGCAATGATGCGGCCCACTACCCCTCTCTCTCCCTCCCTCCTTACCTCTCTCTCTTTCTTTCTTTCTTTCTATCTGTCACCTCACTCGCCTTCCTTCACCCCAATCCATCTTCACATCTTTCTTTCCTTTACCTCATTTTGCGTAGGAACATTTAGTTTATTTCATCTGTCCAATTCTCCACTCAGATTAAATTTCTGTTGCAGTGTCACTGTGTCGTCTGTGCTAATGTGTTCTGGAGTGTGTCTGTGTGTGTTTGTGTGTGTGCCTGCGGATTAGAGTTTAGTTTAGTCCACTTCCATAATTGCTCTTGTGCCTGCGTAGCTGGTTGTTGCCAGATGGACGGACTGGTCCCCCCACCCCCACCCCCAACTGCACCACCCTCCACAAAACTTCCCCTTCTGCAAGTGCACAAGCCCAGATCCTGAACACATAAACATACAAACATCCTATACTGATGCAGAACAACAACAACAACAAATTTTCTCTTTTTAAAACTACATTTACACAAAACAACAATAACAACCGCTGAAATCTGAGAAAATTATAAAAAAGAATGACAATATTATCATTACAGATATTATGGATCCTTCTCCTCAGAACTGGTCAACAACCTTCCATATGGCTCCTATCATTTCTTCTTTTATAAGGTCTCCATCACTGGTTAAGAAACATTCATTCTTCTGTCTTCATCTTCATCATTTTTCTACATATTCCTTAACCTCCAGCTCTTCTTCTTTCCCCCTTTGCGTCCTGTGATGTTTTTTCTTCTTCCCTGTGGTATTTACACACATGTCTCTTATGGACTAATGCGAAATCTCTCTTTCCTTTTTTTTTTTTTATCCAAGGTTAAGGGACTATTCACATAAAGCATAGGCTATTATGATAGTTCAGCAGTGTGTGTATGGGTATGTGTCTAGGTCAAAAAAGAAAATGTAAAGAGTAATAACAAATTTAAGATGTTTTACTATAATTGAGTGGTATTATGCTGCTATTATGTTTTGTGTTCAGTCAAGAAATTATGACAAAGGATTTTAAGTTAATTAATCACGTAATTGGAAT